>NC_143021.1:67720918-67975918 GCF_055824585.1 Amblyomma mixtum | reverse complement strand
ACACCTGAACCTGGCCGAAAGGGAAGGGAGGAAGATGGGAGTGAACGAAGACACCGTATTCACTAGACGCACCTTTATTCATTCCAAACCATCCTGCTGGCATGGCGGAGTGGTTAGCGTGCTCGACTCCCACTCCGGAGACCCTAGTTCGATTCCCCAGCTCGACCAATTTCCTACTCGGTTTTATTTATCTTTCCGGTCTGACTAGAAAGGTTAATTAGGCTAATTGGTTAATTAAGCAATTAACTGAGCTCATTCCCACTTGGAGCATCACTATACGATCCCTTTAATTAGTTGCATGGTTACAAGCCAAAGTACGATTGGCCCCGTTTGAAATTCGCGCACTTTGACGTCATGACCATTTCGACCAATTGAAAAGCGTCAAATTCCTGTCGACAACTCCTGCTTACAACGATGAGGCATTAAAGGCTTCTACCTTAAAATACGCTGCGCGTACGCACATGATTCAACCACGTTTAATATTTCTGCCAGCGTATCACACGCAAGTGGCGTCATTTCCCAGCTCTCAGAGGGGTATGTGGCAAGCTCGGCTGACGTTAGTCTCGGATTACAGCGTGCACATCATGGCTGTGCAAAGAGCAGTCAGCTGGTCTGTGCGGTACGAGTATTCATACATTCGTAGGGTGTTTATCCCCGCCCCTGCGAGCAGCGTTTGAGCTCGGACGCGTTCTTGGCCGAACAAATCTACTCGCCGCCTCCGGGGCTTACCAAGACGGAATCATGCACAGAAAGGAGTAAGAAGGGTGTGCTAGGTGACAGCCCGTTTTCACTCCCGTATTCGTGTGTACCACTCAGCACGCTGAGCGATCACGCAATTTCTTGGCGCTCAATATAGAAAAGGCGCCGACAGTGGTGGGCATTTACACGGGTGATTTTCTCTGCGATCGGCAGAGAAACAAAGGTGGGGCTGGTGTTACAGTGCAAACTTTGTCCAAGCCATTTAGGGGTTAGAAGAGCAGCCGTGTGACGCGTTATTTAGGTGGTAACCACCGCCACCTCACAGAGTCCACTGACCCAGTGAGTCAGTCCTGAAAACCAACGGAGGGTTTAGACTGCGAATAAGACAACACTGGGAGCTAGGCTAGTTTGCTTCGTGCAAGCTGGCCCTGGAGTCCGTGAAGTGTGCCGGGAACGCGATCGAACCGAACACTGCAAGCGGACGAAGGCCGACGCGAACGTAGAGACGCAGGCATGTGAGACGTCGATACTGGCCTACAACTCCAGATCTCTAGGTCGCGAACGCCAGTCAGCTTTCGCCCATTAATGCCCTGAAGCTTAGCTCCACTATTTTTTTTTTCGTCGCCGTGATTTGTTCGCTTGGAGTTCGTTTCAGCAGTCCAGTTTGCGTTCCGACGAAAACATTGGCGATTGGGACAGAGCCCTCCCAATAGCCGTTGCAACTGTCGAGGGCCGCTTCGCAACGCTGCCTCCACACCGGCATTACCGCAGACGTTCGGCCTAAAGTTTGTGTCAGGCAACATCGCTGTGCACGCGGCGTGGCCACAGCACGCAGCCGCTATGATGCAGGCCGCAGCCCCTGGTGCGGCGAGATGCAGGAGCGATTTTCCCTCGCATTGTCACAGTGCAGATACTCGACTTGATGTAGGGCGTAACGAAAGGCGGAACAGGATAGAACAGGACATTTACACAGCCCTGCAAAAGCTCAAGCCGAAGCACTTGATGCTGACTGTTGGGTCCGCGCTTGATCGTTTTTCCGCTTTGCCGTAAATCAACCGCGCTCGGGACGCTGCAGCAATCGCCCGCGCGTATATCAGTGGAGCATTGGAGGGCAGCGCTAAAAAGACTGCACAAAACGCAGCAGAAACGCAGAACACAGGACGGTGTGCTGTGCCGTATTTTTTGCGCTGCCCTCCAATGTCTCAAATATGGATCAGCTAGCCCAAGCTGAAATTTTAGTATATCAGTGGGACTTAACGATGTAACGGTACCTATACAGTAAGTCGTGCTTGCGCCGGTTTCGCATCGAGCTGAGGTAGCGGCGCCTGGGGCTGCGGCGAAATTTTCTAATGTTCTTAAGTGAAACCTCAGTGTCGAGCTGCCTCCGCGGGCACCATTTTCTAGTTTGGTGTTTCTTTCTCAGTTTCTAAAGAACCTACCTGGATTGAGAAGAGAGGCAAAGTATATAGTGAAAATCAAGACCAGAGCGAAATTTTCATTTTGTGAATTTCACACGACGCCGCGGAATATTATTAGCGTATTCAAAATGTGTGATCCAAAAGGAACGCATGAAACAACAAATACAAGAAAATATTTGTGCTTATTTTCATTCTCGGGTCCACGATGCTCAAGGGGGCATTGTTCTCCGTTTTAAAACGAGCCTGTAGCTGAAGCTATTGGCACAGCACGAAACACCAAGCGCGAGTCTGTCGAGGCACTTGGTTTCGCAACCACCGGCACACTCCTTCGGCGGTCGCTGAAGCGGTTTGCAGTGGCGACTGTGGTTGCACGGTCGTGAGACACCGAGGCGTGCCAGGGGCCGCACTCTGTCCCGGAACTCACAGCTGCCGTCCTGCGATCAGGGGTGGTATTCTGCCGGTGTCGCCTTTTGCGACATGTCGCATATGGGCGGGGCCTAAAAAAGTGCTTACAGATGCTCGAAGAAACGGAAAAAGCCGCTGGCAGAAGCGACAATTTACCACTGCTCATTCACTAGCAGCAGTAGTTTCGTATCTTTTATAGCAAGAATATTTGCCATCACATGGCGTCTAATGTTCAAAAAAACATTTGCAAATTTGTTATAAACTCGCTTTACTTCATTTAAGTCTATAAAACACCGCGAAAAAGCTCCAAACCTATTTTTCTTTCGTTGCGGACGGTTGTGCTAGGTTTCGGCTGCGTTTCGGGCAGTTGCAGACGGTAGCAGTGTAGCTGGAGGTCTTGATTTGAAGAAAATAGCGCCAGAGCACGCAAACCACGAAAAGACAAGGACGAGACACAAAGCGCTGGAGGTCCCATTAGGCTTGCGCGCTCCAGAATCGAGAGCGTATCTAAAAAACTAGGCTGAATTGCAGCTTAAACTTTATCGTCGAAGCAAGGTAAGTCATAGCGAAAAGTAACAACACCAGTAGTTGCCGGTAAACATGCCGACCGGAATCACAAGGACTGCTGAATTGGCTGAAGCAGGCGGCTCTCGCTTGAAAGGAGAAAGGACGTCGCCATGTTTTCACGCCAAGGGCGCAAAAGCCGCAACTGCCGATTGCGTTCGTACGCTAACGGTAGCCCGTCGCCCGCGCGAATCGCTTCAGCGCATTCCGTTGTTCGACTAAGCGTAGTAAATTGGGGCGACGTCACGATGACGTAGCAGGAAGGCGGGTCCGTGTCGTCACGCCGCCGTCACCGCGGCTCGAGCCAATCACCGAAGAGCGAATGCGACATGTCGCAAAAGGCGACACCGGGAGAATACCACCCCAGGAGCGCGGTGCTTGCTGCATCCCTCGCGTAGCCTCGTCAGGCCCCAAAGCAAATCAGTTTTCTTCGTGCTACATGGCTATTGCGTTTGCTTATAAATGGCTGAACAACGATAAACCTGGAGCAGACGGAAGTTCTTAATTGGCACCTTTTCCTACGCTTCTCGTTCTTATCTGTCAGCGTCGCCAGTATGCAGAACTTGATGCATTTTCTTCAACCATGCTGTCTGCAACCTGAGGGGTACCGCAGTGTAGTGTCTTAGGACCCGTCTTATTCAACTTGTACATTAGGTTTAGGGGGTTTAACGTGCCAGAGTGACTCAGACTATGAGGGATGCCGTAGAGAAGGGCTCCGGGAATTTCGACCACCTAGGGTTCTTTAACGTGCACTGACATCGCACAGTACGCGGGCCTCTAGAATTTCGCCTCCATCGAGATTCGACCGCCGCGGCCAGGATCGAACCCGCGTCTTTCGGGTTAGCAGCTTAGCGCCATAACCAGTGAGCCACAGTGGCAGCCCAACTTGCGGCAGCGTGGCAGGCTTCTAGTTCCGAACAGCCCGTGCCGGGCGTACGCTCCGAGCACGCGCTGTCCATCTTTATTTTCTTCTATCGCGGGAACGCCGATCTCAGCGCCTGCGCTTTATAGCGTCGCCGGGCGCTATAGGGCCCCCCGCCGAGACGGAACGTCGAAATGTACGCGCCGACGGGGCAGGGATAGAGTAGCCACGGCAGGCAAGCAGGCAGCTAGAGGAACAGTGTCCCCACGGGGTCGCTACAAGCTCCGGTAAGTTCATGTCAGGGGCCGGGAAGAGCCGTCGGGTGGAGTGCGCCGGCTCAGGTGGACGAGCTTGGCTGCTGCGCAACGGGCGAATGATGCAGGGTGCCGAGCTGACAACGGACATGGGAGCAGGGGAGGCCATGGTCGGGCCGTCACCGACTGTAGTGCTGCCCGCTGACACAAGTGTCATCGGTGGTGGAACGTTGCAGCTGATGTCGATGGGGATCTGACGCGCCGTGTACGTGATCACAAGCTCAGGAGCGGATGAAACGGCTCTATGGACTGACTGCAGCTGTGGTGTGACCGTCGACATAACGGCGATAGCTGTGACGATGCCGGAAGAAGTTGCTGGGCTCAATGCCAGGTGCTTGGGTGAAGCGAGAGTGGCAGTCCGGAGCAACTGGCCAGTGCTGATTCGCGGGTGGGCATGGTCGGCTGTGGGTGGCTGCAAGAAGGTTGTGGCAGTGGCAGGCCGTACAGCTGAGACTGCTACATCAGACGGCTGACTTAGCTTTGACGGGCTAAGAGACACAGCTGATGGATGGACAACTGCCGCACTACTCGGTGTGGGTAGCTCGACCATTCGTTGCTGAAGGTGGCTCAAGTCAGGCACCAAAGCAGACGCTTGCTGCGACAGTGTCGAGCTGCCAGGGTCAGACTCCGAGAAGTGGTTGACAGTACTGGGGGCTTGGGGCGGGGCCTCTTGGGCAGGTGGTGTGGCCGCCAGGGTAGTGGGGCTGGTATGTGGCATATGCTGCGGTGGCGGCAATCTCACTTCGCCTTTAGCACGATCGCTCAGGTCAGTGACTGACGGCTTTGGCGGAATGAGCGATGAGGCGGCAGGTGAGCGTTCGGCTGGCAGCGATGCTACGCAGTAGGGTACAGAAGTTGGCGGAATGGGGCACTCGTCGAGGAAGAGCTCGACTGACGGCGGCACTATTGCAGATAAGAGAAGGTGCTCACTAGGCTGTGCCGTAGACGCTGTATCGTCGTTATGGGAGGCGCTGTGGCCGGAGGCGCTGAACAGGGTGGCGCGAGGCGCATCTGTCGCTGAGTTCGCTGACGTGGCAAACTGCGGTGGGCCAGGCACCTCACCGAGCTGCAGAGGGAATGACTGCGGACTTGGGGCCGTGGAGTCATCGCACAGTGCTGCTAGCGTGTCCGGAGTAGCAGGATGTGCTGTCGGAAGCGATGCGGCAGCGTCTGGTGCGGCCGGTGCTAAAGAAGCTGGGCCGGAGACGCTGGACTGTAGTGGCGGCGAGGCGGCGAGGGGCTGCTGAGGCGGACCGGGTTCTGATGAAGGCTGCGTGGGCGCGAGCGAGGCTGGTGCAGGGCCAGAGGCTGGCGGCGGCGAAAACGGGTCCGCTGCGTCGTAGAGCGGCGGCGGAACATAGTAGGCGCCGAAGTCAGCCAAGACGGCCACACGCAGCTCATCGTATGGCCGGCAGCCGAAGGCAGAGTTGGTGACCCGACGCAGGAGGTCGGGCGGGAGGATGTCGCTAAGTACTGCGTGTTTAAACGGCTGGATGGTAATGCCGTTCAGGTACATCGCAGCCTCCAGTTGGGTGAACCACCCGCCGACGCCTGCAGGCCGGAACGCTGGGAGCGGCGGGTCGAAACTTGGGTCCTGCCAGTACGCCACGCTAGGACGCCGCTGGGATAGAAGGCACGGTTCGCCGGGACCACTGTTTAGGATTTTGCGGGGTCGCAGCGGAGCACCAGAGCAAGATGACCAGCGTGGCAGGCTTCTAGTTCCGAACAGCCCGTGCCGGGCGTGCGCTCCGAGCACGCGCTGTCCATCTTTATTTTCTTCTATCGCGGGAACGCCGATCTCAGCGCATGCGCTTTAAGCGTCGCCGGGCGCTATACGTTCTTAGTGCCTCAGCCCTCTCCCCTAGGGCGGTGTAGCCAACCGGAACATTCTTCTGGCTAACCTACTTCCCTGCCTTTCCTCTACCACTTTTCTCCCCCCCTTCGGCGCCATGGCTTTGTTCGCCAACATAAGTCTTGCGGAAACTGTGCGCACGCATTTGTTTTACTACGATCGAGGGGGGGGGGGGGGGCAGAATTTTGCGAGACGGGAGTTCTAGGAAAAACGTTTATTGAAGCTCCACCTCGGTATTGTATAAAGGTATCAAAGGCCTAAAAGCTTCTTCTTCTGGTAGAAATATCAGGCGGCTGGGTAGCGAGGTGGGGCGGTAATGAACGTTTTTCCTAGAACTCGTGTCTCGCAAAATTTTGGCCGCCGATAATACAGCTTCAAAATTACAGTGTGATACCTGCCTGCTGAATTTTGTTCGCTGCGTGCGCCATTCATGTGACCAGTTATTGTCTACCATTCGTAATTACATTCGATTGTTTGTGCTCATCTCCGTCATTTCTCTTCTCCGCCAGTAAGTTCCCTGGTTTTGCTCTTTGTGCTATTTGAGCAGCTGCAATTCCGCCTTTTTTACAATGGGTCCTGAAGCCAAGCAAACTAATCAGAGCTTTTTCTGCTGTGTCCTCTGCCTTTTGTTCGGCTGAAATAAAGGTTCATTGGTTGGTACTGTTGATGCTATTGATGTATTTGCATTTACCGAAATACATGTTTTTGATGACTGTACAAATAATTACCGCCTTCCTGGATTTTCTCAATATTTCTTCATGAGTAAAAGTAGCAAAAGCGGTGGCACCGATGTTTCTTTTAACAGATCTTTGTTTACTTCGGTGGTCAACGCAACTGCTGCAGACGTTTTAGCATTTCAAGTCTCTGGCATATCGGCCCATTTGCTTATCGTCCACCATACGTCCACCACCATCATCCTTTCAAACATTACCAGAACAGCAAGCATCAGTGCCATGAAATCTAGCCTCAACTTACCATCGTTGTCATCATGTCGCAAAATTTTTCGCCTCCGCCTTTTTCACAAATTATTATATCACCCGCAGTTTCATGCCGAACTTATCTCTTCCCCTCAGTACGTATCCCCAAGACTAGATCATATTCACAAGGTTGGCATCCTTTTCTGCAGATCAAAACTTTTTTCCAGTCATTTGTACCACGCACATCGAATGAGTGGAATCACCTTCCTTCTTCGACGGCCACCATCACCGATCATCATTTATTCAAGAAAGTTATAGCTAACATTGTCTAACTAGGATTCATTTTATACTGTGTTATTGTTCTTTTTCCCCTTTTTTCTATTTCCTGAACGCCTTAGCTAATAATGTATGTGTAGAAGTCATGTTTGTACCTTGTCTGTTTCTTTAACTCCTGTTTGTTGAGTACATTTTTTTGTAACCACTCCCCTCTGTGATGCCGTAATGACCCTGAGTGTATATAATAAATGCAAATAAATGTAATGCAAGGGAGTGTCCTCACTTTTGTTCGGCGCGATGCTGTTACAGGCCAGTTCTCTTTGTGTATAATAGGAGATCTAAACATTGATCTACAGAAACCAGAGCGATCTGCTGCTGAAAACTACTTGAACATGCTGGCAGGTTGCGGCATTGAAGCCCTTATTCATGTACTCAATATTCAAAATACTTTGTAGTACTTGAATACTGACGTGATCAATAGCACTTGTATTGATCACGTCAATATTCGTGCATCGTGCCCCGCCGCGGTGGCTCAGTGGTTACGGCGCTCGGCTGCTCGCCCGAAAGACGCGGGTTCGATCCCGTCCGCGCCGGTCGAAGTTCGATGGAAGCGAAATTCTAGAGGCCCGTGTACTGTGCGATGTCAGTGCACGTTTAAAAACCCCAGGTGGTCGAAATTTCCGGAGCCCTTGACTACGGTGTCCCTCATAGCCTGGGTCGCTTTGGGACGTTAAATAAGCAAAACCAACCCTTCGTGCATCCCATCTTTCTTCTTCCACAGGCGCATTCAACACACAAAAGCTTGCTGACCACTATTTCATTGTATGTATCGGTAGAAAGGACAGTGATTACCAAGTCGGGTCTACTAGGCATGTTATCATAATTCTTGATAAGGATCGATTCGACAGCAAGATAGCTTCTTTCGACTGGGGTTCTTTTATACATCATAACAGCATACACGCAGCGTACGGCAACTTGGTCTGAACGCTCAAGGATTTCAAGGAAGATTATCAAACGAAAGTAATCATCAAAAAACGCAATGCCGTTTATCACTGGCTGACGGCGGACGTGTTGTCGACGATTGAAGAAAAGGAAGTCCTATGGCAAAAATGTCGTCAAGCAGCGAAAAACGAAAAGATTACAGCAGAATTGTGTACTGTAAGGAACGGAGTTAGTGCATTAATTCGCTTGTAATACCCCCCCATGTAATACCCCCCCCCCCCCCATGTAATACCCCCCGAATGTAATACCCGAATGTAATACCCCCCCCCCCCCCCCACGTGCAATACCCTCAAATGAGGGCCTTTGGGGGTGTTTTGAATAAATAAATAAATAATATTCTAGGCAAACCGATTTCGCGATTCCCTGAACAGTATAGGCAAAACATGGTCTATAGTGGACGAGCTGCCCGCAAACCAACGCTTGCCTATGAAGGATTCAATTCAGCGTAACTTTGGATTAATAACTCCGTCCTTCGCATCATGCCTTTAACGAAATTTCTCAACATAACAGCGCATCAGAGCTGTGAATGTACGTACCACTCTGCCACCTTGTCAAGTATCGCCATGTGCCTTTCTTCCTGAGTTAACTGAACCAGATCTTTTCAGCATTATCTTTAGCCTTAAGAGCAGTAAAAGCGCAGGGAGGGATGGCTTATGCATAATCGATCTTTACAGAAACTTCCAACCGTTGAAACATGTTATGCTCTATATAGTAAACGCGACAATTGAGAGCGGCACATGGTCGCGCTCTCTAAAGGAAGCACGTGTCATTCCTCTTTATAAAGCAGGATCTTGAAACCAAATTTCATACTACCGCTCCATTTCCATCGTTTCTTGTATATCGCAAGTGTTAGAGAAACATGTGTTAGGTGTTATGAATGCATTTGTAAAGAAGCACAATATAATAAGCAAACATCAAAATGGATTCGTATCGGGCGCTGGAAAACAAGTTCTGCTAGGAAAACTGTCGGACTCACTTCATAGCAGTTTAGACAAAAGGAAGTGTTATTTGGTTTGTTCCTTGATGTTAAGAAAGCTTTCAATACAGTAAACTGTGAAATAATGACCAGCAAGTTATATTCCTACTTATTGAGATATCCCTTTCTTTCGCTCTTCCAAAGCTATCTGTCTCACCGGTCGGAAATAGTTTCATTGGGATGTGTTCAGAGCATTTCTGTCAGCCTTGAATGCTGAGTCCCGCAAGGCTCAATTTTAGCTCCTCTTGTTTCCAACCTTAATGTTAATGATGTGTTATCGCCTCTTCTCAACTGTATCAATATGCTGACGATACGTTGCTTGTTTCAAATTATGTAGATTGTTTCACTGCAGTTTCGAAGCTTCAAGATGATGCTATCCGATTGGTGTGAATCCAATTTAATACAAATTAACCCAGCTAAAACTCGGTTCGTTTGTTTTCACAACCCTCACAGAATAGTCCCGTCGGATTGCTTAATTTTTCTTCGTTCACCTTGTTGCTGTTGCCTGCGTTCGTTTTGTAAAATATGTCGGCATTTATGTTAATAGTGACCTGTCATGTAATACACACATGATGCATGTGCCTAGGAGACTTCGCAGCGTGGCATGCCTGCTCTGCAGCATAAAACAGTTAAAGCTAATATCTCGCACGCCCTGGGTTATAGTGTATCATGGCATCTGCTGTTTCCATAATTGCTCCGCCACATGAAAAAATAGAGCATTCTCCAAGAGTGTCTTTTATAAACCCGATAAGCAAACGCTGGCAGGTGCCTGAGACTCTACTCATTCGACGATCTGTTTAGGCAGATTTAAAACACTCTTACTGTTGTACCACTTGAAGCTAAACCAATGAGGCATGCACCGTTGTGCCAAGAGTGCGCACACATTTGTAGCAAGCATCGAGGCCCTATTACGTCCCTTCTATCTTCAATGAGTTGCCAGAATTCTCTTCCACCTCTCGCACTGAGCTCGGAACTGCACTGTCGTCGCTAGAAAAATTGTAACCTGGGGAGCTTCTAGCCTTCTGCGTATTTGTTTTCTTCCCCTCGCGATGTTTTTGTTTTATACACTGTGTACATGTGATTGATTGGTTATGTTAGTGTTTAAGCTCACCTGTGCTCGTTCTCTATTGGGTAAGTTGTGTACGTGGATTGTCGCTGCTGCCGGGCGACACCCTATAAGCCCACTAGTGGCCTTTGTGTGCTCGCACGAGTCTGTATATATGATATGAATAAAAGTTTATTATTATTTATTGAGTTAGTGAGTGGAGTCAGTAGTACCATGACATGACTGCCCCCTGCTGCTCGCCTAATGATACATCAGTTCTTATCACCCACCTCTACCCGAAAGGGCTCCCCATTCTATTCAATCATTGCTTAGGGGGCGTTTCTCTTTTAACTAACTTTCATCTTGCCGAAATTGCGTAACTTAGCATGAAATTTCAGCTTAGCTCAAGAGGCTGGCTATGTCACTGCGGCCACTTACCGGAAAACAGAGCGTGACCAAAAGCGTTAGTAACTTTGCATGCGAGCGGGAGGATTTGTCAGGAACTTGGGCTGTTTATTTCTGACTGAGCGCAGTATAGCCACAGAATATGTCTACTACATGAAATCACTGAGGCTACTGTGGATTGCAAGTCCTGTACAAGTTTAGCTCTTTCCATGCATCCACGTGCTCGCCTGATCCCGCGGGAGCATGCCTCTGGGGGCCAGCCGGTGTAGCCTTGGCGAATTCAGTGAGGAGGGAGTGGCAATGCCTGCCGCGATTCCCCGGTGTAGGCGGACAAGCGTAGCGGCCCCCTGCGCCGAGGGGGAGAGATGCTGATTCACGGCGTCAGCCACGCTTCAGGGAATCCCAGCGCAGGCGCCGTGTGTCAGCGAGGGCTCTGTCGTAAGCAACGCGATGTCCGTTTCGGGTCGTCTCATTTCATTAGACGCCGAGGCGTTTGTTACACAAGCAGTGGGACGTACGGGAACAAGCGAGCGCATTACCCAATGCGTAATGAGGCAAAGACGCCCTGCCGCGCCCTGCAGCAGGTGTTCACGGGGCCGCGGCTTATTTAATATTTATTTATTTGCGATATACTGCAGCCCAAGTGCCAAGCATGGGGGCGAGGTTGGCAGTGAAAGTGTCCGGAAGCAAAGACAGGTGAAACTCAAGTTAAAACGAATTTAAACGGTATATTCACTAAGAGCATGAAGGGAATGATCACTGAAATAACATCAGTTTTCAAAAAACAGAAACAGCTAAAGGATCAGGTAGCCAAGTCCAAATAAAAATGTTTTCTTGTGAAAGCAAAAAATGTTTTCTTGTGAAAGAAAAACGTGAAAAAGGGATCGGGAGGAAATAAAAATTTGAAGGCTTTCAACTGCCGCATAGCGCAGGGAAAAAGAGCAAAGGAAGAAAGGGACATTAAGACACGAGCGCTTGAAAATCAGCAACATCATGCGCGGCAAAGACGTGTGCTGGTCTAGCGGGGAATCGTTGGGACGTATGCTGCAGCATTGGAAAAACCTTGTGAGCATGAGAGCTTTGATGCGCAAAATGAAGCCGGGTATCCAGAACACCTCATCACTAGTATTAGTGAGGACCTGGTCAAGAAGCGCAAGGAAAAAGAAAAACAACCGGCGGTGGTGATTCCCTAAATTCATCGGCTGTCGCACAACCTAAAGAATGTGGCGAGCAGGTATAACATCAACATAGTGCTTTCTCCTCCGTGCAAGCTGTCGCGCGTTTGCACCTTGAACAAAGTAAGAATAGTTAGGCAGTGCAAAAAGAAACACCAAATCTGCGCCACTGAATGCATGGCTGATGTTGTGTACGCTGTGCCTCTAAGCTGCGGTCAGGAATATATCGGGCAGACAGCTCAGTGCTTCAATGAAAGAGTGAGGCAGCACAAGATTGCTGCAAAAAATGGCCATGGAAGCCACATGGCCACTCACTGCAAAAGCTGAAAATGCCGTCCCGGTTTGAAAACACAAAATTCATTGCAAGGTCTAAGGACACATTAGAGCGTGAAATAATGGAAGCATATTACATCAAGCAAAGGGGGCATATCTTCATAAGCTAGCCATCTGTGTCGCTGTTAGATGAAGAGATTAGTTTTCTTAGTGGATCTTTGTCGGAGTTATAATTATTGCTTTAGTCCTTTTGACACGTGTGCCTTTGTTAAATAATCCCTTGTATCTATTGCTTTTTCTTTTTTGCTTTTATCTTTTTGCCTGCGGGTGTGGTTATTAAGTGGTTTTTTTTCTGTGAATAAATGTAGTTGGAAGTTGGCGCCAGTCCTGTCTTGTGTGTGTTGTCTCCGTCTTTTAGCGCCAGTACGCCAATGTTGCAGCGCCTCCGCACGCGCCTCTTTGAGCAAGCATGCGTGGACGCACTGTCAATGAGCTAGGCTGAATTTTTGCGCAAGTGGTCGACATACTTCATCGTCCTGCGCGGCGGTCGAGTATCGGCTTTCTTATTGCCCTGCTGACGTGCTCAGTGCAGCGGCACTGCGCATGTGCATGTAACATCCGACCTTTGAGTTCAGCCGTTTTGTTTTGTATTTTTGTTAACATTAGAAAAAAATAAACTTCTCTTTCTACGCCTTTTGCGTAAACATGTCATGCTACAATCAACTAGCTCAAATCAAAGTATTGCTGGAACGTATTTCTTCTCCATTGAGAACTGTCCTGTCTTCCTCTAATAACCACACTGCAATTTTTACGTGCGTGAACCTCATTGCTGCCGGGACCTGCCGTTCCCGCATGATGACATGCTTCATAAAACGTAGACTGGTGCCTCCGGAGGTTCAAGCCGTCTTTGGCGCCGTACAACCATGGTGGGGCCATGGGAGAAATATTTGCAAGATCCTGAAGTTTGAAGCGTGGCGTCAAAACAGGTTGTTCAAAGTCTGGTTGCGCATCCTGTTGGGCCATGGGACGCAGGCGCAGCGGAGTGCCCAAGGCTACAAGAGGCTGGCGGCGCAGACAACGGAATTTCTATGGCACAGGATTAAAGCAATCTTCCACAAGGTGAAGGAGGTGCGACAGTCTTCGGCAGATGTCAGGGTACTTGGTGATGTGGTTCTCGATCCCCGTGGGAAGTCAACGCTGGAGAAAGGCCCCAAGTTCAGCTTTGAGGCTCGGATGAAGAAACCTGCGCTCCTTGTCCTGACTAGAAAGGTCGCAAAAAGAGCAAGTGACAAGGATGAGGACCCAGCGGCTTCGGATGCCTTGGATTTCTTGGTGCACCATGTGAGTCGCCCTTCTTATCCTCCCTTTAAGAAGATCGAGAACTAGCGGAGGGAAAACATCCTTGAGATACTTCAAAGCGACAGGGAAGGTGGCTTTACTGTCCTTCCCGAGAAGCTATTTAAAGATAAAGCAGCTGAAGCTCTGCGGAAGCACTTCGTCGCAGTGAAGTTCAATCCCGCCACGGTTAAGAACACCGCAGTAAAGCTGTTAACTGACATGAATTTGCATCCGCTCAAGAAACTGCTGAAGGGCGCTGATAGAGAGTTCCTGGATGTTTTCTTTACGGGCAAGTCTCACAAGCCTGAGTGCCCCCTATGCACGATTGTTTTAGAGAAAGTGTCCTGGCAGCTGTGCACAGGTTGTTTTTTTTTCAGCGACATTTAGAGTCTCTACCGCTAGACGACCCATTTCTTATCCGCAGCTCTAATGAGGTAGTTCAACAACTTAGAAATAGGTTGTCTGGAGCACAGTCGGCTTTTTAGATTGATGTTACTGCCCTGTATTATTCCTTACCGCATACCGAAATGTTAATTTCTATCAAAGAGAAGATCGCATGCATAGGCGAACTGTCATTTCAGGACGAGACAGGTATTAGCTGTGATGATTTCTTAGCACTTTAGAATTTTACCTTTCATCGACCGCAGTTTTTTTCAGTGATCAGTTTTACATTCAGCGTGATGGTGTTTGTATTGGGTCGTCCCTTGCCCCTATTTTAAGTGACATTTATTTATCGTGTGTTGACAAACGTGTTAGTGACCGGCTTTTATTGACCTCTATCGTTGTTAGGATATTCAGATATGTGGATGACTACCTAATTCTGCTAACCAATCACGTAGGTTCAAAACCAAGCGCCGTCCTTGAAGACATTGTCACTATTTTCATCAGTGAATCAAAGGGGTTTCTTTTCACGCATGAAGTTCCCCACAACAATAACCTCCAGTTTCTTGATTTCAGACTTGTATTTAAGCAGGACAGCCATGTTTGTTGGTCCTACAACCCCAGATCGTGCAAAGAGCTACTGCCTTTTAGTAGTGCACATTCCGAGCTAATCAAGCGGGGAATAGTTGCGACATGCCTGAATGCAGCATTGGAAAAATCTTGTGAGCTTGAGATGGCACAGAGCTTTGATGCGCAAGCTGAACGCATTTACTAAGCCGGGTACCCAAAACACCTCATCACTAGTATTAGTGAGAACCTGGTCAAGAAGCGCAAGCGGACGTTGAATGGTGAACAAGGTCAAAAAAATAAGGACAAAGAAAAATAACCGACGGTGATGATTCCCTGTATTCATTGGCTTTCGCACAACCCAACGAAAGTGGCCAGCAGGTGTAAGATCAACGTGGTGCTTTCTGCTCCCTGCAAGCTGTCGCGCGTTTGCACCTTGAACAAAGTAAGAATGGTTGGGCAGTGCAAAAAGAAACACCAAATCCGCGCCACTGAATGCATGGCTGACGTTGTGTACATTGTGCCTCTAAGCTGCAGTAAAGAATATATCGGCCAGACAGGCCGGTGCTTTAATGAAAGAGTGAGGCAGCTCAAGATTGCTGTAAAAAATGGCTATGGTTGCCACATGGCCACTCACTGCAAAAGCTGCAAATGAGGTCCCGGTTTTGAAAACGCTACATTCATTCCAAGTTCCAAAGACAGATTAGAGCGTGAAATAATGGAAGCATATTACATCAAGCAGAGGGGCCATATCTGAAGAAGAAAGCCATCTGTGTCGCTGTCAGATGAAGAGATTAGTTTTCTTAGTGGGTCTTTGTCAGAGCTATAATCATTACTTTGGTCTTTTTGACACGTGTGTCTTTGTTAAATCACCTCTTGTAGCTGTTGTTTTTTGTTTTGTTTTTATCTTTTTGCTGCTCGTGTGGATAAGTGTTTTTTTTCGTGAATAAACTTAGTTCGAAGTTGGCGCCAGTCCTGTCTTGTGTGTGTTGTGTCCGTCTTTTAGCGCCAGTATGCATTTGGCGTAAACATGTCATGCTGGTAAGCTGTTCCACTGTGCGATAGTGCGCACATAGGAATAAGTTTTAGAGATGTTCCTGCGGGCGAAGTATGGCATTAGTCTTTCAAAAGTGGGACATAGTTTGATGCCGGGAGTTTCGGGCAGTAAAACATGTCTTAGAAAACTGCTGGAAATGAAATGGATCACTTTTCTCTCAATCACGTGAAGAGAATGTGCGCCTTCTTTTTTCAAAACCGTATCCAAACGTACATTCGCGTATTCATGCTTCGGTCTTATAAATTAATTGCTAGCTATTAACGTTTTGGGCTGTGGGGACACGCTTTAATTAGTGGCGATGAATTGAAGCCAATTTCCCTTCAAGCGCCGGCCAAAAATTGTGTCGATTTGACTGGTCCAAATAAAACGCTTCGAATTACGCCCAATTTCTCGTATTTATTTATTTATTCAAAATACCCCCAAAGGCCTCTTTTTAGGGTATTACATGGGGGGGGGGGAAGTAAATACAGAGCATTGGTACAAGGTTAAAATATTGCACTAAAATAAAATAGAAATCACAAAATAATAATCAAAAATAGGCATCTACAGAAAGAGTCGCAACAATGCATATAGCAGCAAAATTTGAGCAATAAATAACAGCACTGCAAGAAAAAGACGACACCGGAAAAAATGCGCTGAAGTACAAATAAAAAATATAAAATAAAAAGAAGACAAGGCGCAAGAAAGAACGCTGAAAAAAAAAACCTTTTTAGTTGTTGAAACATGAGTGAATAAGGTGTTAGAACTTATTTGGACCATATTCTGTGGCAATTTCTGATGGTAAAGCGTTCCATTCGGTTACTGTGCGCGGTAAAAAAGAATTGGCATAGTAAAGTTTCACACAGGTTCTTCTTTTCACACGCAACTGAGTTTCACACGCAACTGAGTAAGTCATTAATATAGATGGGGAAAAGTAATGGTCCCAGTACACTGCCTTGTGGAACGCCAGACGTAACATGAGTTAGAGTTGTTAACTGATGTGAACTGGATTCTAGATGAGAGGAAATCTGCTATCCATGCAATTATATTAGGATGAATGTTCAGTTGTGAAAGTTTAAGCAACAACCTTTGGTGAGGAACGCGATCAAATGCTTTAGAAAAATCTAAAAATATTGCGTCAACTTGAAAACCAGCGTCAATCAGTGCATGAATGTCGTTTATAAAACCGGTAAGTTGGGTGTCGCATGAATAGCCCTTGCGAGAACCGTGCTGATGATCGAAGATAATGTCATGATCTTCAAGGTAGTTGATTACCTGAGTATGTATAATACGCTCGAGTAATTTACAAACTGTACTTGTTATGGAGATCGGACGATAGTTAAGCGGAGAAGCACGATCACCTGATTTGAAAATGTGTAATATCTTAGCTATGCGCCAGTCGTTAGGAATGGTGCCAGTTGATAGCGACTGGGAAAATAATGCGGTTAACATGGAATAAATGCTTTGTGTTGTATTACTTAAAATTTTATTATTGAAGCCCATATGTTCAGCGCTGGAAGGTGTTTTAAGATTGTTGAGTGGAAGTAAAACACCGTGCTCAGTGATCACTATCTCGTCCATGGTTAGTCCCACTAATGCGCTTAATGTGGGCAAGGAAGTAATGCCTTCATGAGTAAACACAGTTGCAGACGCATCGTTAAGAAGTTGGGCGCACTGTGAATCAGGGATGGGAACACCAATAGAATCTGTAAGAGTGATGTCAGGTCGAGTTACTGGGTTTAGCGCACGCCAAAAACGGTGAATTTTATTTTTCAACATGGAAGACAAGTCGTGAGAAAAAAGTGGCGCCGGGTAGATTTTAACAGTGCCTTATAATCTTTTTCACACGCTCTGTATTTATCTTGTGAACTCACAAGACCATTCAGTTTTGCCTGTCTGTGTAGTTTTTTCTTTGTGTTGTTCAGCCGCCGAAGACGGTTGGTAAACCAAGCAGAACTGCTATCACAGGTAATGGTTAACACGGGAATGTACTGGTCGATGAGATCATTGAGGGAAGTTTTAAAAAGGATCCAGTTCTGCTCTGTAGAGCGAGAGCAGAAATCATGCAAAAATTTGTCCGAAAACTTTTATAATTCTGCATTAATTGCATCAAAATTGGCTTTGCCGTAACATCTTATTTTCTTTTTAGTAGTTATATTTTTACTAGCGCGAAATTTTACGTGGCCAGAGATGCGTTCCTTGTTTGTTATACCTGAAAATATACCAGGTTTGTTTGTGAGAACTAGGTCAAGTACATCGGAAGAGGCCTTAGTTGATCGTGTTGGTTGGTTAATGAGTTGTGGTAATGAAAAATCAAGGCAAGTGCTGAGAAAAGAATATGCTGCTGCATCTGTGTCCGCTACAGAAAGTGTTGACAAATTAATTCTTGGAAAATTAAAATCTTGAAATATAATAACAGCCGAATTGGAAAAACGCGCATACATTTCACTCAGCACCCAATGGTATTCATCTGAAGATGCACCAGACATGTCGGGCGGACGGTCGAAAACGCCGGTGATGACACGAAATGCAGGATCATTCAAAGAAACCCGAGCACATTCATGGAAAGAATCGATAACGATAGGTGTGGCAATGAATTCGTACTTTATCGCGATGAGAACACCGCTCCTCCCCCTTCGCAATAGTCTATTTCAGCGAAGAAACTTGAAATTGCATGCACTGGTAAAGATGTTGACATTATGAATAGTGTCGTTCAGCCACGTATCAGTTAGTACCACTAAAGAAGCTTGACATGAATCGATGAAAGATGATAGTGCAATACCATTGGCTACAGCACTTCTAATGTTGGTGTGCAGAAACAGGCAGTCGTTATCATTACCACAATGTAATTTGGCGGGTGAGGTGGTCGATGAACTTAGGTTTACGGAAACGGAGGGAGGACGTCATTCCCCATCCTCGCGCCCTGATACAAGAATAGCCCGACTTTCATTGGCGTTCCAAGTTTTCAAGTCTATTTTGAAGTGATCACGATATGCTCGGCGAGTTATCAGTAGGAAGGCTCAGCAGTAGCAGCGACCCGTGCCGTTTTCCTAAATATAGCTGTGGTAAATGCGTGTGTTCCGTGCAATATGAGGGAAGGAGAAGCCAATCGGGGAAGTCTTGAGTGCGCCAAGTTGCGGTTGAATGGTTCTTAATTCTATTACTCATAACTCTATTTTTGAGCTCATTGCTGCAGCATTTCTTTTTGAGTTTGGGTAATATAGAGGGCCGTTCATTTACAGTTCGTGTTATTGCCAAGAAGAAATACAGATAGAAGAATGAAACTTGGGCGGCAGTTTAATCTTTCTCTACATATTCTCCTCCCATAGCCACGCACTTCGGCAACGATGGCCGAGCTGCCGCAGACCATCTCTGCGGAACTCCTCCTTTTTTGAGTTCAGAAGAGCTCCACTTCAGCAACAACTTCCTTTTGGTCCTGAGAATGTCTTCCGCGCAGTGTGCTCCTATACGAGGGAAGAAGAGGAAGTCACTAGGTGCGAGGTCGGGTGAATAAAGGCATAGTGCCTAGAATACACTGGCTAGTGTGCTGACCGTGGCCTCCCTGGTTGGCGATGAATGCCGACGGCCACCGCGCGGAGCCCTGCAAGTCGGGCCGCCCCGCCTCGGTCTCACAAGAGTGATGGATCTTTGCTTTCGTTAAGCCGTAACGAACCACAGCTGTCATGGAGGCAGCTGACAGCAGGTTTCAGTGCTTGTTTTGAGTCTCTGACTAGAAGCTGCATATTGTAGTCCTTTTCGCTTGCTCGAAAGCTTCCATGAAGTTCAGCACATCCTCGAGTTTAGAACGTCCCCTCAGGCACACTGCGGCTACCGCTGATAGCCCATTAAGCAAACGCTTTCCAAACACCACCATGTTTTGAAGTTAGCAAAGCTAACTAGTTAATCTAGTTAGCTAGTTAATCCACTGGCACAGATGGCATCCATGCCACTGGAATGGGTGCACTCTCGCTGGTTGCAATCATTTTACGATTCACCAGTTCACCAGCGCTTGCTTCTTTAGAGCCACAGCGTGTGATGCACTTCTCAATTACTAGAGCTCCGTTGTCGGCCCCAGATATTTGCGGACTCACCGATTCGGCACTCTCAATGGCTGAGGACAACTCGGAGGCTTCCGACGCAGCCCGCCTGTGAAGCTTTGCTCGCTCGTACAGATGTCTAGTTTTCCTGATTGCTGACATTTTAAGCGCAATGTGTTTTAGATATTGCGTGAATATAGTAGACATAGTGTCGGGTTTCAGGCGCGGTTTGTCGCGGGGAAGCTCGCTGGTTACGCAGTTGATGATGATACTGAACTTGCGCTCGATAACACTGCTCTCAAAATGTTTATCCTAAACTACAGCAGCTGGTGTCACCCTTCTGTCTTCTCTTTTGAAGTTTCGTTCCCATTCTGCAGGCCGCGTAGCATCAGATGGTGCAGTATACTGCTTTCACACAGCGGCACAAAAGCAAGTCTCTGCACGGTCGCTTCGGCTTTGGCATCTTTTTGTGCAGTCACATGTAGCTCGTTTAGTGACGGGCATGGGCAAGGGACAACGGGGAGCTCAATCCATGATTTGACTACACGGGGAGAACACAGAGAACGAATACAAGCGCGCACAAAAATGACGGAACTACTGGGAGGAGTGGATGCCATGACATGCATGCATGTGCAAGCAGCCACACCGGACGACAAACACTGCACCTCGGTCAACAAAAAATACGCGCACAAGCAAATTAATCACGCACGCACAAGACCAGGTTGTTGGTCGTGAGAGCTCAGTCCATGATTTGACTACACGGGGAGAACACGCAGAACGGATACAAGCGCGCACAAAAATGACGGAACTACTGGGAGGAGTGGATGCCATGACATGCATGCATGTGCAAGCAGCCACACCGGTGCGCCTTCTGAAGCGAGAAAACCGCGTCGTCTGCTTTCGTCGCTGTCGCCTGTGCTAAGTGAGCCGGTGTTGAGTTATCAACTGCGGAACCTAGCGTGCGGTGACCTTTGTCATGTGCAGGTTGTTGTGAAGGATGTTGTACACTGAACCTACAGTTACATTAACCTGTTTCACTAATTCTTCAACAGTCATCCGCCGGTCAGCGAGCCCTAGAGCCTCCACTTGCGCCGCAATCTGTGGCTCATCATCGCGCGACGCTCCGCCACTGCGCTCTTCTTCGTCCAGGATGGTTTGGCCACACTTAAATAGTCTGCGCCATTTGGCAACAGTGTCATAGGCTGGGGTATTTTCAACGTACACCTCCGCCAGCTAAGCATGAATCTTCTTGGCATCGTGCCCCTTCAAATGCAGTCACTGCACGTGCTTCGAGTTTTTCGATGGATGCTGACATCTTTGTTTTGTTCCCCTAGCGGTGCTGCGTGGTACTATATAGAAGACAATTTTTATATTCCGCTGAAACTAGAGATAGGTGCATTAATTTTGATGCCTATCGTGTACGTCTGTTCTAAATTAGCGGTACTGATAATACCAACATTATGAACGCCCCGTACGTAATCTTTGTTGCCAAAGCGCATCCCGTTTCGCTGTTTTCTGAGTTGCAGTCTGAACAGCTTGACTGGTAGGTAAACACTAGATGACCGTGTTTTTTTTCCCCCCGGAAATACTGAGTGAAAGGGGGCATGATATTCCGGCATAAATGGCATGTTGCTAAACTCTAAATATTACGCATGGTCAAAGGCCTACGGGCAACGAAACGTCGGGAATTATCCCATAGTTCCACGGTTTTATAGCCAAGGCCATGAAATTTGAAAAGCACTATCGCTACTGTGGTAGCTTGAGGTATCAGGAGTGAATACGCGGATTAGTGGATTCTTTAATAATGGCACACTGTTGGCCCTTCACTGGCGGCGCCGTGCTGGTCTTCTCCTGCTCGATCGTGGTTTGGCTGAGTGTGCCCTTCTGCGCGATTGGAGAGCCGCGTCATGTCGTCGACGAACATGGCGACGCTTTCATTTGTGCGCTGCGTCTGCAGGGCAAGTTCAGCTCGCTCCTTCCGCTCGTTGCTGCCGAAGGTGCCCAGCAACTGTCGCCGGAAATCTCGCCAGGTGGTGATGGCGGACTCGTGGTTTTCGAACAACGTCTTGGCGGCGTCTTCAAGGGCACTACAGACATTCCGTAGCTTGCGGTCCTCGTCCCACAGGTTAAACGTAGCTATCCGGTCGTAGCTGGCCAACCAGTCCTCCACGTCTTCAAACTTGTAGCCATAAAACGACGAGGGAGTGCGAGGCGCGTGCAGAAGCAGCGGTGATGAGCTAACGTAATTCTGCATTGTCTGGCTTGCCGCAGTCGACGTCATTATGCGGAGTGGTTTCGTCAGAGGTCGCAGCTCAGGATCCAAGCCTCGCGAGCGGCGGCTTGCCTTGTGGACAGGTGTCGTGGGCGTCGGAGGCTCTTCTTACACCTCCACCAAAATGACAGCAGAAAGGGCGACAGGGTCCTTCCCCTGCTCGAGCATCGGTTGGCTGAGTGTGCAAGCCCCGGTGCGCCCTTCTGCCCTCTCTGCCGTGCTTCTACCGGCTCTCGGTGACAATATGACAATTAGTCCGATATGAGAGGACTGCACATAAGTATCGTGGGTTCCTTAATGTTACCATAAAGTTTCGCAGCAGAGCGAAGGTGAATCCGACCGTTGTCAGTTCTAATGGACTGCCTCAAAGCTGAGCAGTGCGTCAAAGGAATTTCAATGCTTCAGACCTCAAAAATTTACCATTTGCCAATGTGCACTCATCAACAGAGACAAGACGGCTAAATATGCTGAACAGCTGCTTCTCATGACTGACTTCTGCGCTTTATCTCGGGGACTTTTTCTCTTCTAGAAAAGGAAAAATCCAGGACCCTCTGCTTCGTACAGTGGTCGGAGCTCATGGCACCCCTTAGGTGAACCCACTTGTCCCACAAATGCAGCATTCATGCACAGAAACATCGTGTGGCGACGCAAACAGGACTGCTTCTCGCGCCACGCACTACGCCTAGGCGGCCGGAGTACCACAACTTCCCGAGTGCATCGCGGTGGCGTAGCGAAAGTGCTGGTGAAATCGGCCGATTACCGCCATTATTTCACCAACAGAAATCATCGCCATTCAGTGCGCAGCATACTTCGGCAAACACTAATGGAAGAACTTATCTTGCTTGGGTACTTGTGCATTTTCCACAAGCTCTCTGCCCTGTACGTGGATACCAGAGGCGTTGACAAAGCACTTTTCTTCTTGTTCTTTAACGCATCAAATGATTCCAAGGCTTCTCACACGCGCCCGACCTGTATATATCTTGTAGTGTAAATAGATTACTTGTACATTTTACCTCTCTCCCCCTGTCCTCTCTGCCTGTCCCCTCACCTCTTTCATTTCTTTTCTCCAGTTTGCCTGCTGTCCCTTTATTTCCGCTGCCCCAGCGTAGGTGCTTCCCGTAGCAATGGCAGATACCTGGGTCAGCAAACATCTTTTCCTTCCTTTCATTATTATTTTTAAATAAACCACTATTACTGCTTCTCTTGTTGCTCCCAGTAACTTCGGCTTCGTTCAGTTCTGCGTCACATCCGGTTGGCCTGAAATGAGCAGCCGAGAGCCGATTTCCTTGACTGCAGCATCGCTGTCCCACTTTGCTGTTGTCCTGCGTTGCACGAGTCGCGCAGTGAAGTAACCTCATTAGGCGCTCTTGTGGAACGCATTCTGTCGCAGCGCCTCCACTTTCATTGCAGATACGAAGGCACAATATCAGAAGCTTGGCAGCGGCTGCCTAACGCTTTCTTGACGCTGCGGGTGACCTTATGCAAATAAGGCACAACTTTTGAAGAGTCGTCGTAATGCGTAAGGTCTATTCATCATTTCTCCTTTTGCATTTTGAAGGAAGGAATTACTCAAAGCGGCTGAAACCTGTCGACCATCGCCTGTTTAATTACGAATTCAGGTAATTATGCCTTTGCTGGAAGCCCGACAATGAACAAACAACGCGTAGCAATTCCTCTTGCATGAAGTTGTTGGAGTTGCTCTTCTCGGGCGTTCTGTTTGCGTCTTCGCATGCCAGGTGCCGTAAACCTGTGCCACGTATACTGCGGCCGTTTCTCATCCACAAGGCCGAACGGCAATGAAACTGTGGCATAATCACTAAGATCTTTTTACACGCTTCATAGACCTCCCCTTCCAAGGGGCGTGGCTCGGTGAGCAAAATCGCCACCTCTGCTCTGAACCGGTTTCGCCGATTAGGTCTATACGCGTCGCAGCCGAATCTTCTGTTCACCAGCGGCGTGTGCCCATGAGCTGGCGCGCAGCAAAAGAATTGCCTATTTCCCGTGAACAACGTAAGGAGGTGCACCGTGTGACGACATGCTGCGCACTCACGCAGTAATTTCACGTGCGTCCCGGCTGCCGGTCTAAACTGCGCCAGCGCTATCTGTGGCCTGGTGCAGAGCTAGCTTTATTTTGAAGCGAAAAACTTCACTGGGCTATTGAACACCGGGTCTGGCGTGCGCCGTGATCAATTTTAGCCACACCGGCGCATGCGCGAGTTCGCCGCGTGACGTCACTGGAGAGGCGCAGGTGGTCGGCGGCTCCGTCGTTCGCGCGCTCTGCGCGTGTTTACCGAGTGTGCGCGCTCTCGGCCTCCTCGTATGACGCTACTTGCAGCCGCGTGTTTACCACAGTCACTACTGCGCATGCGGCTATACAACGCGCTTGCGTACACCGTGCTCCCAGTGCATCGTGCGCGAACTGCGACAGCCATGACGTCAAACAAAGCATAACTGCAGCTTTTCGCTTCTATATCCAGGCTTAACCAGAGCTAAGCCACTGCCATTTTTTTTTTATTGCTGCGCGTAAGTCTTGCTAGGGAAAAAGCGTGGTTTATACTTTCTACTCTGACTGTTTAAAAAGTGACCGCTGCATAACACTGCGCGCATATTCTAATGCATAATTTAAGAAACATGGTGACCACAAACATTTCTATTTTAGAAGGGGTAATTTTTTAAGAATAATTGATTAACTAAAGGGGATGGACAGAGCTCCTGCATAGGGCTGGATCGCACGAGCAACAATGCGCTGGTGTCAGCAAGAAGGGCTGCAAAACTGCTCTATTAATCGATGGTTCCGTGAGGGTCTCTCCCTCTGATGGGTCCGGCGTGATGCAGGCGCGACCCTGGAGGGATGTGCACAGGAAGTTCTTCACGCCGGTCGTCATCATCTAATAGCATATTCGATAAACAGCACTGGTGCGCACCGGTGCGAAATTTTATGTTCGATAAATTGCACCGGTGCGCACCGGACATCTTCGATAAATGGGGCGCACCATCTGGGGGCACTTCTTTGTTGCCCCAAGGCGCACCGACAAAATCGGAGGTGCTCATGGGAGCAATCCCAACAGGCATTGCAGCAGACAAGCAGACGACAAATGGCGTCCGCACGGGAAAGGCCTGATCTGCTCGCCACGATTGTTGATTTCCTTTCAAGCACTTCTGACAGCGAAGATGAAGAAATACTGGCATTGATAAAAGAAAATGAAGGCAATGAACGGCCAAACTCTGAACATTATGGACAAATAAAACTAGGATGCAAAACCTCATTTCAAACTTGTATGACTAGGCAGCTGCGACCGCGGTCTATTGAAATATCGGCCCGCAGCAAGTAAAACACGTATACGCTCGAGACGCGCGGCTTGCAGTTGCTGCAGGGCGTTAAAGCATTATATGGTGTTGCCGTAAGCAATCTATATCATTTCTCTGGTTACGGCGCTCGGCTGCTGGCCTGAAAGACGCGGGTTCGATCTCGGCCGCGGCAGCTAAATTTCGATGGAGGCGAAATTCTAGAGGCCCGCGTACTGTGCAATGTCAGTGCACGTTAAAGAACTCCAGGTGGTCGAAATTTCCGGAGACCTTCACTACGGCGTCCCTCATAATCTGAGTCGCTTTGGGGCATTAAACCCCAATAAACCAAACCTAACATCATGAAATATGGGTACATCTGCATTCATACGCTGGATAGCAGATTTCAGTTGTCATGCGACCACACATTGCGCAGATAGAACCGGAATACGAGCGTGCCGACCAAGGGCGTACTGCGATTTTCTTGGACCAAAAGCGACTCACCAGCCGTCAGCTCTTTTAAAAGCTCATTTGACGTGGTAAGACGGCGCGCCTTGCCGTCTTACCACGATTACCGCTGACATTTCAGAAGAAAAAGTTACCTCGGGCTGTCGCTGCATGCAAAAGCTCCAAGAAAGCAGACGACGGCATTCGCAGTTCCGGGCCAACGCCACCTACGCACGCAAGGCGGCGTTCGGAACGGGCACCGGCGCGACGCAGTTTGTATTCGATGTTGCCCCGGCTTGGAGCTCCACTACCGCGGGTCCTTGAGCACCGCAGTGGTTTTGGGGCTGTTCTGGTGCGAGTTTATCGAAGATGCCATAAGGAGTTGTAGAAAAACACTGCCAAACTGTAAAAAAAAAAAGTTATGAATATTTGGGCGTTGTTTCAAGGTAGTTTTCTTGCTGCCGGAATTTTCATGCATCTGAATAGACACTTTATTTATCTTTGTAGACGTACCTGAAAGCTTTTATTGGCGTCAGCGACTCGGACTGAAATCCTGGTCTTAATGTTCCCTCAATTATAGGTTCAAATATGCGACAGTGGTGTGCAGCGGGCGCTTGTTGAAGAGTTGACGTAAGAAATATGAAGCGCGCTTTTGGCGCAACCAGAGATGCGAAGCGGCCGCCAGAAATCCACTTGGTGGCCCGACCCTAGGCGCGACAGAGCGGCAGTACCATCTTTTGGGCTCTTCGATGTCAGACGCACCCTGGGTTATGCTCTCGCATGACGTCAGCAGGGGACCATAAGAAGAAGAAAAAATAAGCGCGGTTTAACGTAGTCAAACCGAGTAAACGTGCGAAAGCATGTGTTTAGCCCGTTCGCTCATGATTTTGCTTCGCTTTCCTCGGTCGTGGGCACATCTGATGAAGACTACGATGTGCAATGCACAGCACGAGAGTGTGTATGTTAGTTAGTAGAATTAGTTCGTGAAGACGACGTGTTGCAGTTTAGCGCGAGGCGTGACCGGCTGCGGCTCTCGTGCAGTGGCCAGCGATCCGTTCGCGCCGCCCCGCGGGTTTGTTTGTTTCATTTGGCCAAGGTCACCCTCAAGGTGATGACCTTCACACAAACTCGGTGGGACCTCGTGAAGTAGTTGTTTCGCAGTAAGAATAGTGCGGGGAATTGAAACCCAGGGTCCACAATACTTCTCCAGAAGTGATGGTGAACCTGTAGTGTACGTGTTTCCTTACGACTGCATGATGAGACCATGCTTGCGCATTCAAAGCATGCACGCAATCTTTTGTGACCTCCGCAATTATATTTGAAAACGACTGTGCATTTCAGTATCCAGAGATTGAGGGAAAAAGCTGCAGACAGCAGGTTGACAGTCCTAAGACCCGTTTCATGGCAGCGCCAGAGCGGAATAACAATGCATATGGAACACTGCCCATAAAGCAGAAGCGGAAGATGACGAAGCCGGCAAAAAAAAACACGAAATATCACTAACCCGTATAGAGAAAATCTGGCAGCGAGATTAATTGTGAGGTGTACGCTAATAACAATGTTTGGTTGGTGGGGATTCAACGTGCCAAAGTGACTCAGGCTATGTGGATCGCCGTAGTTGAGGGCTTCGGAAGTTTCGACCACCTCGGGTTCTTTAAAGTGCACTCACATCGCACAGTACGCGGGCCTCTTGCATTTCGCCTCCATCGAAATTCGACCGCTGCGGCCGGGATCGAACCCGCTTCTTTCGGGTCAGCAACCGAGCGCCATAGCCACTGAGGCACCGCGGAGGCGCACTAATAACAAGGATTATGCATACTGGTTATGCAGCAACACCAATAATAACTTTCTTTAAAATAAAACAGCGCTAACTTTTCAGACGAATACACAGATAGACATGACAGGACGGGCGCTGGTATTCGTCTGAAAAGTTAGCGCAGTTTAATTTTGAAGAAAAGAAAATGCGTCACCAACTAGCCCCGCAACGTGTCTTACTAACCAATAATAACCATTCAGCACAAACTAAAAAGCACAAAGCTAACATTAGGAGAAATAATAATTGTGCACAGTTAATAAATGAAAATGGGAAACGGCAATATTTTCATTCGTGCGAGCGCACGCATTAATTAGCACTATTACGGGTGATGTTGTTTACTACTGAAGTGCTATATTCAGTTTTGAGATTTAGCTTATGAACGGATATAAGAAATATTAGATTTATATTCCCTAATGAATGCATGGAGTATCATTTAAGTGTATGAATTGTGCACTTTGTGTATTTCGAACTTGTGGAACCGAGGTTCACTTGGAGGATCCCATGGCACATTATACAACGCGCAGAGAAACTTTTCCTCAACTGTAAAGGCTGAGCTCCATGAAAGCGAAAACTCACACGAATGAGACGGCGGCAAGCGACGAGCGGAAGCTTTTTGCCCGCGTCGCTGGCCTCGTCGCGTGGTTCTGTGTCCACAAAAAAGTTCGCTCGTTGACAGCGAGTCTCCTCGCCGTTTGCGGTTTGCTGACAAGCTCGTGGGTCATCGCCGTTGCCGCTGCAACGCCGGCGTAGATCACAATTGCTGTGAGGCAGACAGGGCAGTCTGCTTGTCGGTAACGGAGGGCCGGGCGCAGGCCGAGCGCTCGTTGGAGGTTGGGAGTACGCGCGCACCGGACGAAAACTCCTGCCATTGCTTGCTTGGGGTCTGCCCACTGAGCGTTCTTTTTTTGTTTTTCATTTAAGCAGTTTACCATAGGAAGTCAAAAAGAAGTCCCCCTGCTAGTTTGCTGACAAGTGGTAGTGAATGATTATTCAAATACACATCATGGTCAAAAATGAACCCCAAGTTTTTCCACAACTCATAGTTCAACCTTAGCCGTATTAAATGCGATGTCAGCAGTCAGTGTGGCGTATAGCTTCTGTTTTAGTAGTATTTATTATGGCAGCGTTCTTGATGACCCTCACACCAAGTTTATTCACTACAGTATTAGCAGTTCTTATTAATCCGTGGCGCGATGAGAAGTAAATATTTGATGTGTTTTATGTCCTTGTCAATATTAACAACATTAGAACGTAAACATTAAAAGGAGAGATCCAAATCTACTTCCCTGTCAAACTCTTATTGATTTATTCTTCATCTGAGAGGAGAGGATACTGACATGTGTAAAGTGATAAAATGAGCGCTTGAGATTAGATATGACGTAGTTAATTCAGAGGAAACAGCGCCAATTATTTGGTTGCAATATTGAGCAGAATTACATGATTAATGCAGTCTGAAGTTTTCGCAAAATTTATAGTACTTAAAATGTACGCAACTGTTCATAATTGTTTTCTTCCGACAGCGCAAGCTGAGTAGACAGGTGTTTACGGAAGCCGTACTGACAGTCCACTAAGAGGTTATTAATTTTCGCAGATGCAGACAATCATCTAAATATAACCTTTCGATCAAACTGGAAAAATTTATATTGACTTGTAATTGGTAATGAGAGCCCTGCTACCGCGCTGAAACAACTGGATTACTTTAGCGACTTACATCTTATGCGGAAATACTCCGGCATTGATACATATGTTGCAATCATTGTGCAAATCGACGTCGCGTTGCTGCCCTGAAGTACCTTCTCATGCTTCATCATGGGTCTGTTAATATCAACAAACATCAGTACCTGCAGCCATCACACCGTCACACTAAGCGAAGAAATCATGAAAAGCGTGTGAAGCCGTACTTCACACGTTGCAATACATTTATCTTGTTTCCTATCGTCCTTCGAGATTTGGAATTCTTTACGCGGTATCTTGCTGACTGTGATTCTACGCCTAGCTTCAGACTAAATTAGACTCTTTCCTCCATTCTGCTCTGTAACGCGGAAGTTTGTGCCTCTTCTTTTCAAACCGGGAGGGGGGGGGGGGGGGAATGATGCGTTTGTTTGAGTATTACACTTATGTGCTTATATGCTGCATAAAGTGATACACATTGTGAATAGCCCTATGAACCCCTCCCAATATGGGTCTTCCAAAGCTGACAATATTGCTAAATAATATATATATATATATATATATATATAGGGAAGGGGAATGAGGGGCTCGTTATCAATATGACAGAAGCAAACAGCCACAGAAGCCAAGGGGCAGAGGGGATTTTTTTTTATTTATTTATTTTGTGGTGTTGATCAATTTAGAATATTACTGAATATGTTATCGCTTAAAGCTAATTGATTAGAAAAGCAGAAGAAAAAGCAACCACATGCCGCCGGTGGGATCCGAACCCACGACCTCCGAATTACGCGTCCGGTGCTCTACCTCTGAGCTACGGCGACGGCTGTCAAATCTTCTGCTTTCGGGGATATTTATGTTTACAAGTAACCTAACCTTGAGAGTGTTCATCAGCGCCACCCACGCTCATAAGCGGCGGACGTAGAACGTCCTGAGTTTCCGCAGGTGTGACGTAGAACGTCATCGAACGGAGAGGGTGGACGCTGCGTGAGAACCCTCTTATACTTCCTATGGCATCAAGGCTGCCAGAACCGAGGCCCTGGCTAAGCAATTAAGCAAACAAGGGAAGGGGCATGAGGGGCTCGTTATAAATATGACAGAAGCCAGCAGCCACAGAAGCCAAGGGGCACAGGGGATTTTTTTTATTTATTTATTTTGTGGTGTTGATCAATTTACAATATTACTGAATATGTTATCGCTTAAAGCTTATTGATTAGAAAAGCAGAAGAAAAAGCAACCACATGCCACCGGTGGGATCCGAACCCACGACCTCCGAATTACGCGTCCGGTGCTCCACCTCTGAGCTACGGCGACGGCTGTGAAATCTTCTGCTTTAGGGGGTATTTATGTTTACAAGTAACCTAACCTTGAGAGTGTTCATCAGCGCCACCCACGTTCATAAGCGGCGGACGTAGAACGTCCTGAGTTTCCGCAGGTGTGACGTAGAACGTCATCGAACGGAGAGGGTGGAAGCTGCGTGAGAACCCTCTTATGCTTCCTATGGCATCAAGGCTGCCAGAACCGAGGACCTCGCTAAGCAATTAAGCAAACAAGGGAAGGGGGATGAGGGGCTCGTTATAAATATGACAGAAGCCAACAGCGACAGAAGCCAAGGGGCACAGGGCATTTTGTTTTATTTATTTATTTTGTGGTGTTGATCAATTTAGAATATTACTGAATATGTTATCGCTTAAATATTACATATTCAGTAATATTCTAAATTGATCAACACCACAAAATAAATAAATAAAAAAATCCCCTGTGCCCCTTGGCTTCTGTGGCTGTTTGCTTCTGTCATATTTATAACGAGCCCCTCATTCCCCTTCCCTTGTTTGCTTAATTGCTTAGCGAGGGCCTCGGTTCTGGCAGCCTTGATGCCGTAGGAAGCATAAGAGGGCTCTCACGCAGCTTCCACCCTCTCCGTTCGATGACGTTCTACGTCACACCTGCGGAAACTCAGGACGTTCTACGTCCGCCGCTTATGAACGTGGGTGGCGCTGATGAAAACTGTCAAGGTTAGGTTACTTGTAAACATAAATACCCCCTAAAGCAGAAGATTTCACAGCCGTCGCCGTAGCTCAGAGGTAGAGCACCGGACGCGTAATTCGGAGGTCGTGGGTTCGGATCCCACCGGCGGCATGTGGTTGCTTTTTCTTCTGCTTTTCCAATCAATTAGCTTTAAGCGATAACATATTCAGTAATATTCTAAATTGATCAACACCACAAAATAAATAAATAAAAAAAATTCCCCTGTGCCCCTTGGCTTCTGTGGCTGTTGGCTTCTGTCATGTTTATAACGAGCCCCTCATCCCCTTCCCTTGTTTGCTTAATTGCTTAGCGAGGGCCTCGGTTCTGGCAGCCTTGATGCCATAGGAAGCACAAGAGGGTTCTCACGCAGCTTCCACCCGCTCCGTTCAATGACGTTCTACGTCACACCTACGGAAACTGAGGACGTTCTACGTCCGCCGCTTATGAACGTGGGTGGCGCTGATGAACGCTCTCAAGGTTAGGTTACTTGTAAACATAAATACCCCCGAAAGCAGAAGATTTGACAGCCGTCGCCGTAGCTCAGAGGTAGAGCACCGGACGCGTAATTTGGAGGTCGTGGGTTCGGATCCCACCGGCGGAATGTGGTTGCTTTTTCTTCTGCTTTTCTAATCAATTAGCTTTAAGCGATAACATATTCAGTAATATTCTAAATTGATCAACACCACAAAATAAATAAATAATAAAAATCCCCAGTGCCCCTTGGCTTCTGTGGCTGTTGGCTTCTGTCATATATATATATATATATATATATATATATATATATATATATATATATATATATATATATATATATATATATATATATATATATATATATATATATATATATATATATATATGACAGAAGCCAACAGCCACAGAAACCAAGGGGCACAGGGGATTTTTTTTTAATTATTTACTTTGTGGTGTTGATCAATTTAGAATATTACTGAATATGTTATCGTTTTTAAAGATAACTGATTAGAAAAGCAGAAGAAAAAACAACCACCTGCCGCCGGTGGGATCCGAACCCACGACCTCCGAATTACGCGTCCGGTGCTCTACCTCTGAGCTACGGCGACGGCTGTCAATTCTTCTGCTTTCGGGGGTATTTATGTTTACAAGTATCCTAACCTTGAGAGTGTTCATATATATATATATATATATATATATATATATATATATATATATATATATGACAGAAGCCAACAGCCACAGTGACCAAGGGGCACAGGTGATTTTTTTTTTAAATTCATTTATTTAATTTGTGGTGTTGATCAATTTAGAATATTACTGAATATGTTGTCGCTTAATGCTAATTGATTAGAAAAGCAGAAGAAAAAACAACCACATGCCGCCGGTGGGATCCGAACCCACGACCTCCGAATTATGCGTCCGGTGCTCTACCTCTGAGCTACGGCGACGGCTGTCAAACCTCCTGCTTTCGGGGGTATTTGTATTTACAAGTAACCTAACCTTGAGGGTGTTCATCAGCGCCACCCACGTTCATAAGCGGCGAACGTGGAACGTCCTGAGTTACCGCAGGTGTGACGTAGAACGTCATCGAACGAAGAGGGTGGAAGCTGCGTGAGAACCCTCGTATGCTTCCTATGGCGTCAAGGCTGCCAGAACCGAGGCCCACGCTAAGCAATTAAGCAAACAAGAGAAGGGGAATGAGGGGCTCGTTATAAATATGACAGAAGCCAACAGCCACAGAGACCAAGGGGCACAGGGGATTTTTTTTTAAATTCATTTATTTAATTTGTGGTGTTGATCAATTTAGAATATTACTGAATATGTTGTCGCTTAATGCTAATTGATTAGAAAAGCAGAAGAAAAAACAACCACATGCCGCCGGTCGGATCCGAACCCACGACCTCCGGCCCACGACCTCCGTTCTGGCAGCCTTGACGCCATAGGAAGCATACGAGGGTTCTCACGCAGCTTCCACCCTCTTCGTTCGATGACGTTCTACGTCACACCTGCGGTAACTCAGGACGTTCCACGTCCGCCGCTTATGAACGTGGGTGGCGCTGATGAACACCCTCAAGGTTAGGTTACTTGTAAATACAAATACCCCCGAAAGGAGAAGATTTGACAGCCGTCGCCGTAGCTCAGAGGTAGAGCACCGGACGCATAATTCGGAGGTCGTGGGTTCGGATCCCACCGGCGGCATGTGGTTGTTTTTTCTTCTGCTTTTCTAATCAATTAGCATTAAGCGACAACATATTCAGTAATATTCTAAATTGATCAACACCACAAATTAAATAAATGAATTTAAAAAAAATCCCCTGTGCCCCTTGGTCTCTGTGGCTGTTGGCTTCTGTCATATTTATAACGAGCCCCTCATTCCCTTCTCTCTCTATATATATATATATATAGTAAGAACGTAGACCAACGTTTGAAACGCTTGAAACAATTCATGGACGTTTCGACCGTGGAACGGCCTTCGTCAGAATGTCTGAATCGAAAGGGATGGCACAATATATGTAGGTAAGAACAACGCAGAGGTTAATGGACCCGAAAAAATTCGAGAAAAAAAGCATCAGGCACATGCCTACAAAACGATAAATGAATCACAGTGTCAATCATAAGACGATAATGAACCTCAATGCACAACACCTACTTTACGAAACTTAGTCTATCTTCTGTTTTAGCTACATATAATGAACATGATTATTTACTTTGCTTTAATCAGTTCTAAGACCGATAAATGAATCGTAACTTCACGGAAACAGCACTACTAGCGGTTTTTCGAGGTGATCTAAAACTTTTGCATTGACACTTTCTTCCTGATGTTAATAATTAAAAAGTTAGCTAATTAAACTTAACTAATTGATTTACTTTGAAGAGCGAAAAAAATACTCAAGACTAGGCTACGCGACTATGAACAACCCTGAGTTGGTTTCACTGGACTAGGACACTTCGCCTTTTTCAAAAGTTTGGTTACATTTAGCTGGGACACCCGGTATATATATATAAGGTTCCCCCTGCAAAGGGTGAACCTTTCCATGTGGTCCCCATATGCGAGCCTCATCTCGTTTTGGGGGCTGACATGCCACCGTGTGGAGACATTTAGCGCAGCCGTAACCTGTGTGTCCTCTTCATGAAAGGGATGGCACAATATAGCTAGGTAAGAACAACGCACAGGTTAATCGACCCGAAAAAATTGGATAAAAAAGTATCAGGCACATGGCTACACAACGATAAATGAATCACAGTGTCGATCACAGGACGATAAATGAACCCCAATGCACAACAGCTACTTAGCGAAATTTAGTCTATCTTCTGTGTTAGCTACATATAATGAACATGATTATGTACAGAGGGCAAAACGCATGTCTAGAACACGTTCTGAGCGTGTTTTGGGCGTAACACGCGATAGCTAGCGATAAGGTTTGGTTAAAAATGGTCTGGATGTAAACATGTGCATTTAAACTCATAGAATTCCATCGTCATTTTTTGCCTTCTTGGTCGCAGCGGCTTTGGGAGCTCCGGAACACACAGTTTGGTTGTTCTAGGCATGTGTTTTGCCCTCTGTACTTTGCTTATAATCAGTTCTAAGATGACAGATAACCATCTTGAACAGCGAGAATGAAGAAGCAAGAAGTTACAAATGATATATATATATATAATGTGTGTGTGCAGGTTGTTCACCTAAGACTTTCCAAAATTTATAAAATAGCCTCTTTTCAGTTAGAAGAGTGCTTTTTTCAGCATAGCACTGTAAGCGGTGTAGTACTTCGTAATACTGCTAAGAGGTGCTAACTTGCAGGCTGGTTAATTATTACAGAATAGTTCACTTTTTAACTATTACTGTTAGGCTGCTTAATTATCGAAAGCCGTGTAAGTCAAAGTAATATCCATATAAGTTTTTAAAATTTCGAAAACGCGGTTACCGTCGGCGCCCTAGCCGAACAAATTTTGGCCATTTAGACGAGTTACGTGCACTGGAGAGGTTGCTTCGCATGCAAGCTTCTCGAAAGCTCATGTATTTTGACGCAATGTACACAGAATTGTTGGGCCACAGCGCCGAGGGTAACCGCGTTTTCAAATGTCTAAAAACTATATGGACATTACTTACGGACGCCTACACGCCTCAGAATGATTAAAGATGCTTGCAGTATTAGTAAAATGTTAAGTATTGAGTATTAGTTAACAAGCCTGCTCGTTAGCACGTCTTAGCAGCATTCTGATGTACTACACCGCTGACAAAGCTGTGCCCAAAAAATCTCTTTTAACTCAAAAAGCCTATTTTTGAAAATTTTTGAAAGTTTTAGGTGAAGCACCCTCTATAATGTGTCGCAGCTAAATGTAACCACGCTTTTAAAAAAGGCGGACTGCCCTAGGCCAGTGGATTGAACTGAGGGTTGTTCAGAGTCGCGTGGCCTAGTCAGCAGTACTTTTTTCGTTCTTCAATTTTTTTTAGCAAAAACTAATTAGCTAACTGATTAATTATTGGCTTGAGGAGAAAAGTGTCCATACAAAAGTTATAGACCGTTTCCAAGAACACCTAGGAGCGTTATTTTAATGCAGGTGTGATTTGCGTAGCTTTATGTATTGGCCTTCAAAGAAAGCTGTCACGTGATCAGCTGCTGGCTCACATCTCTGTCCCAGTGCGCACGCAAAGCCTCAACGGGGAGAGCACTCCAAAAAAAAGTGGATTTTGTTCCCTGAGACGCGTCTCAGGTCGTTGAATCGGTGCAGTTACAATGTGGAAGCTTCTTTCCTGTTTTGCGAGTTGTAGCTTAAGGCCGGCAGAAATAACTGTAGCTTGGTGCAAACATTAAATGAGCTGTTTTTCAAGACGATTTACAACTTGTGTATTCACGCTTTCTTACTGAAGCCAATAATTAAAAATTTAGCCAATTATTCTTTACTACTTAATAAAGTTTGGGGAACCAAATGCTGCAGACTAGGCCAGGAGACTGAACAGGTTTTTAGTTTGTTTCACTACACTCCATGTTTTTAAAAGATTGGTTACATTTAGCCAGGACAACTTATGCAAGCACCGGAGCAATAATATCTCGCGTATACCGAATTGGCTATATATGTAGGTGGTCTGCGTCCATGTTGTGAAGAAGTTAGCACAAATACAAGACGAGGGACAGAAAAAGAAACAGACATCGAAGACGTTCACCATCGCTGGTGAACGTCTTCGATGTCTGTTTTTTTTTTCGGTCCCTCATCTTGTATTCGTGCTAACTTCTTCTCAACAATCCTGGCAGCATGCGCTCCTGTCTATGTCGAGGCTAAGACTATTGCTGAGTGAAGAAAAGTCCTGTTAATACAGATTAATTTGTTGGATGCAGAATAATGGCGTTCGGAATGCTTGCTCTTATAAGATCGCAGGCACTCATGCATACAGGAATGTTATTACTACTGGCCAGAAAATTACTTAAATGAGGCAAGCAGCAACTGACCAGTTATGTGAGCACCATTGTTGACAATCTGTACAAGTGGTTGGGAACTAGGCATATGATTCCGTAGAATGATCAGCTGTTTCCAAACCCTCTGGCTACCGTTTTCACACGATTCGAGCGCGTCGGCGTAATAATGGCTTTTAGCGCTGCGTGGTTCGTTCGTGAGATGATTGCGAAAATACGTTAACTCCATGCAGTCATTTGGATCTCGTGAGTTGGACAAACTTACCGTATAGCCTCTTTATATTTCTTACTCTGTCGAGTAGCGTCTTCGGGTCCAATGGCTTGCGAAATATGGAAGATTGTTTTCTCTTTGTGCTAAAGGGGAAATGTCTTTGATAAGACGAGCAAAAAAAATTAGTGAAAGTTCATGCGCAGAATCGAGAAATCGCGTGGGCAATCTATGCTTTTTAGTTCTTCATGTCAGCTATCTAGCCCGTCCTGTGTGATTTTTCTATGAAAGTGTCAGTACTAATTAATCGGTGACCTTTGTGGTTTAGAGTTATAAACAAGGGCATGTGATCGCTAAGGGCGCACGAAAAGTCTCAGTTCAGTCTGACCTAAGGCAACGTTTGTAATAAGTAGGCTGATACAAGTAGACGTATTGTTATTACTTCCGGTAGGTGCTAATATAACGTCCAAGGAGCCACGTGTGTGTATAACTGCCTCACAATTGTGTTTAAGGTGATTGTGGACCATCATAATGCTATAAAAGTCGCCACCCCACGCAACTTGAAAAAGAAATTCAGACATATGAGGGAAGAACTGTTCAATAAACTCAAAATCAAAATGGTCCAAGTTAACCGCGTGGCATACGAGTGAAAACAGAGTAAACAGTTCTAGCACACACGACTGTTATAACGTCATAATCAGCCCTATTGCCGCAAAATTCGTTAATGAACTTTACATGTATGTTCTCACGGGCAAGAAAACTGACACCACCTCCATGCGAGTTTTCTCTATATTTAACAAAACAGAAATATTTAGGCTGTTGCCAAACGACTGAGTGCTAGGCATACCATTCTTCGGGCAGCACGGTAAAGTCAAACTGAAACGATACGCTGCTGTAAAACAAAAAAAAAAACAGACAGACGTGTCTTCCTTGTCTCGCATTTGCTGGCAATTTATATAGATACATGTAGTGTATGTTTTTATGTTCTGTCCCAGCGTGCCTTCTTGTGCTTGTTTTTTTATGCATTTCCAAACGCACTTACGAGGAGCGTTCAATAAAGATTTCCCCTGACCCACTTCCTGTGGATGGAGAGCAACGAAACTTTGCAGATTTATTAGTCCTTCTCTATATAGGTGCCACCCAGGGACACACACCTCTCCCATATTTTTATGCAACTGTAAACACCTCGCTTGTAGAAGTCGATAGGTTGCTCCAAAAGCCATGCTGTGACTTCAGAAATCAGAGCCTCATCATCTGGAAAATGCTTGCCTTTCAAATATGACTTCATTGTTGGAAAGAGGTGGAAGTCCGATAGTGTGGGGTCGAGTGAATAGGGGGGATGCGGTAGAATTTCAAAGCCACAGCAGCATGCTTCCATCTGGGCAACATGTGAGTTGGGAACTGAGGCATTGTCATGCAGAAGGCGGACACCGTTGGTGAGCATGCCACGTCTCTCGAGTTTGATGGCCTCCCGCAATTTTAGCAGCAGTAAAGCATAGTGTGCCCCAGTATCGTGGCACCCTTTGCTAGGAAATCTATCAAGACTACTCCATGCTGGTCCCAAAAGACTTTGAGCATGACCTTCATGTGGTGACCTTCATTTGAGCATGTGGTGTGTACACTCTTCTGGTCCGTCGTCTTGTGTGACTGGTTTTTTTTTCTGTTTACAATGTACCAACTGGCCCGCATTTCAACCCTTCTGACCTTCGCCGCCGAGGGCTTGGCGCATGCATTCTTTGGAGGCGGTGAGTCAAGTGCTTCCATTGCATCGATTGGACTTTAGTCTCCGGATCATAGTGATGGACTCAGTTTTCATCCTCTGTAATCAGTCTGCTGAAAAAGTCCTCCTGGTTTCCATGGCGCCTGGTCAAAAGAGCATGGGAGCATTCGTGTCGTTCGTGCTTTTGGAAAGATGTGAACCGGCGGGGAACCCAGCAAGCGGATACCTTACGGATATGAAGATGGCTCTGAATGATTTTTCTCAGGACCCCACACTAATCTTGACATTTTGGACAAGGCCTCGAACGGTTACGCGGTTATTTTCAAAAATGGCGGCCTCCACTTGCTGGATGATGTGTTCATCGGTATCGGAGTGCGGTCGCCCAGCAATCGGAGCCGTTTCTACCGAAGTCCGACCACAATTGAATTGACGGTGCCAGTTCTTCTCTACATCATATGATGGGGAGTCCTCCCCATAGACCTCTTTGATCTCACTGAACGTCTCGGTTGGAGTGCGGCGTTTCATTTACAGGAACTTGATGACTTCTCTATATTCCGCTGCATCCATTATCACACCCAATATCACTTAAGCGCCTGTAAAAGAAAGACCGTTATTAGTTCAGAGTTGCACATTGGCACGTGACCTTTAGTGAAGTAAGTCATTACACATGCACTGTTTCAGCATTTTGCAATAAATAGAAGTGAGTCAGGGGAAATCTTTATTGAACGCCCCTCGTACCATGTTGTATTTCTGATGCTATTACTATGTGCAATTATGATATGCTTTCTTCTTCCCATGACTTATGAGCGCTGCGCCCCACTGTAATATATTTTACTCTGAGGGTATCTCAAACATATAAATAAGGTCATATTGACGTCTCGATGTTACATTCTAATCATTTCTTGTTATAGAATACGCTTCGAGAAGTGCTCGTGCTTCTTTGTCATTGCACTCGTGGTGTTAAAAAGGCGGGATAAGTACAGGGTCTGTTCTGAAAGTAGTAGGACTGGTTTTTTCCTTGGCGAACGGGCAGACGTGAGGCTGTCTGCGCGTGCCGGGTTGTTGAAGGGGGATAATAGGAATGGTGGGGAAAATCGGCAGTCGGCTCTCGACTGTTGAAGAGAGCAGGTCGCTTGTACTGTGAACCCCTGTCGAAACGTCTCGTCACGCAGAATCATAGAGCGTTTAATGGATCAGCGATACGCGATCAGATTTTGTGGAAATCTTGGTAAAACGGGCAAGGAGACTCACGATATGATTAAGGAGGCCTACGGTGAAGCTGCAATGGGCAGATCAGGTATTTTTAAGGCGGAAGCCTTTAATGTCTCATCGTTGTAATCAGCAGTTGTCGACAGAAATGTCACGCTTTTCAATTGGTCGAAACGGTCGTGACGTCACAGTGCGCGAATTTCAAACGGGGCCAATTGTACTTTGGCTAGTAAGCATGCAACCAATTGAAGGGATCGTATAGTGATGCTCCAAGTGGGACTGAGCTTAGTTAATTGCATAATTACACAATTAGCCTTAATTAGTAGTAGTAGCCTTAATTAATTAGTAACCTTAATTAGTCGATTAATTGTCTTGATTAATTGGTAGTCCGTCCATATAAATAAATAAAACCGAGTAAGAAATCGGTCGAGCTCGGGAATCGAACCCCGGTCTTCGGAGTGCGAGACGAGCATGCTATCCACTCCGCCATGTGAGCACGATGGTTTGGAATGAACAAAGGCGCGTCTAGTGAATACGGTGTCTTCGCTCACTCCCATCCTCCTCCCTTCCCTTCCGGCGAGGTTTAGGTGTCCACCGAGATATGAGAGACATACATTTCCTTTCCCCAAAAACCAATTTACCGACGAGCGAGGCGTAGAACCGAATGGGCGATGGCGTTCTATGGACTCCCTGGCAGCGTTGCAAGACGCTGTCGCGTTCCACTCTTAGAGGCGAAGCTTAACATCTTAACCACACATCAGTGACCGCACTTTAGGTCAAAAAAGTGCCCCCCCCCCCGAATTTTGACCGGTGTCCACCGAAATATTTCAGACAGTTACTGCGTAATTTCCTTTCTTCAAATACAATTTTCATTTTCTTCATTACGGTCCCTCTTTGTCTTTCTTCTTTCACTCCCACTTCCTCCCTTCCTCTACGGTGCGGTTCAGGTGCCCACCGAGATGACAGAGAATTACTGCGCGTTGCGTTGCGTTGCGTTGAAAGGGCAAGGCATCGCGCCGAACGGGTGGTGGCGTTCCGTGGACTTCCTGGCAGCGCTACAACATGCTGTCGCGTTCCACTTCTAAAGGCGCAGCTTAAGCGTCATTAATTAGCAGTTAATTAGTATTAAGGCATTAATATGTAATTAACCATTAATTAGTCATTTGTCATCACTTAGCAATTAGTACTCAATTATATGTGACGCCACCATTGCCACAGAAGCAGTCAAAGTGGTGCGGAAAACGCTTTCGCCTCTACGCACTTTAGACAGTCAAAGTGCCCCTGATTTTTTGAGTGGCACAAGCTGTTCCGAGAAGGTAAGGAAAGAGTGGAAGACGACGACCGCTCCGGACGCCCTTCGAGCAGCAAGACCAACGAAAATGTGTAGCGAGTGAAGCATTTACTGAACAGTAATCGTAGGATGAGTACCATAATGATTGCTGATGACTTGAGCTTTCCTCAAACACAAGTTTTTGAGATTGTGACAGAAAACTTAGCCATGAGGAAAGCGTGCGCGAAGTTGGTGCCGGGAGTGTTGCCAGAGGAGCAAATGGCCAACCGGAAAGTGATCTTCATCATGTGAATGAGGACCGCGGTTTTTTGCCCAGCACAAGGCGGCAGCGCTGCCTCAGGCCCCCTACATTACGGACTTGGCCTCGCCAGACTTTTTTCTATTCCCGAGAATAAAATCGACGCTCAAGGGGAAACATCACGGATCGGTAGAGGCGGTTCAAAAGGCCATGACGAGGGAGTTAAACAGCATTCCGGTCAAGGCGTTCCTGGAGGCGTACGAAAACTGGAAAACTCATTGGCAGAAGCGTGTAGTTGCGGAAGGGTGCTACTTTGAAAAATTCTAATCGTTTGTACTATTCTGTTGAATAAATTTTATTTTAAAAAATTGAGTCCTACTATTTCCAGAACAGACCCTGTACGTTTTCCCGCTTAACCGCGGCTGGCGCAATTCAAAACAGCCGGGACCCCACCCCGTGGTCGCGTACGCTACCGAGCGCACGCCGACCACGGCGGGCCAGGGGACGAAGGCGTCCCCACAAACTCGAGTGGCAACGGTGTTGGTCAAATGTTTAGGGGAATCCCTCAAAGTGGAATAAATTTGTGATAAGGGAGCAAATTATTCATTGGCATCAATCCAATCATATGGATCAATTCGTTTTCGCCCTGCCTTATGCTGTCCGTCCCGTTTAGCGCAATTGGTAGAGCGACTTTTCCGGTGCAGCGGTGGTCTCTGGTTCGAACCCCGGTCGAGGACGAATTTTTCTTGAACTGCCAAGTTTCTCTGGGAGCTGTATAGCTTTCCTCTGTAGCCGTATGGCTGCGCTTGGGTGGATGCCAATGAGTAATTTGCTCCCTTCTTACAAATTAACTCCACCTTGGGGGATTCCCCTTAACATTTGACCAATGCCCTTTTAATGGCTTAAGAGGGAGGGAAATCATAGTGTAAGAGGTGCTTTCTTGACCAGGGCACCAAGAATAAACATGTCCCGGACGCAAGCTTAGCTTAATGTTAGAAACTGCAGATTGTTATTGGCAAAAGGTTCATGGGTAAAAGAAGGCTGAGTTGGCAACATGCTCAAGTGCTCCTGTAAAAGCAGACTGACTTTGTGTTGCCAAGTGCCCTTTTCGCGAAGTATGGCACAGAATGACACTTCATTCTTGTGCGTTTGAGCCTCTAAGAACACAGAGAGGCTGTCTTTCTTACTGTTGTTGATTGCACGAGACAGTTTCATTAATTCAAGGCTGTGGCATGAGGTCACAGCGTTCTTCACACGCGTACGTTTCACAGGCACCCGTTTAATGTTCGTACCAATAGGTGCTGTCTCTTTTCCGTTGAAACGTCCTGAGGGCAGAGAGAGAAACTGACCTTGTTGTGAGATTCGGCGAGTTTGTTTGTTTGTTTGTTTGTTTGTTTATTGTGATTAAGACAGTACAGGAGTAGTGCCAAGAGGCAGAGGCAAAAGGCGATAGCAATGAACGCTTGACTGGCCAATGTCCCTACAAAACTTGCAGCACGAACAGCACACACATAGGATAGACTGCAAGTAAAGCAAACTTGCACATGAACAGAGGCAATCTGTCGATCACAGTTGAAGATCGTTCCATACAGAGCAGCTGTAAACAATGTTTGGTGAGTCTTCTTTGCTCGCAATCCTGTTGACTCACCTTGTCAGACTCGACACCGTCCAAAAAGCATCTTTCCTCACCTTCCTGTCCTGGTTTCCTTGATTCAGGTAGCCGCTGCGGTGGCTCAGTGGTTATCCTGCTCGGCTGCTGACCCCGATGACGCAGGTTCGATCTCGGCCGCGTCAGTTGCATTTCGATGGCGGCGAAATGCTAGGGACCCGTGTTCTGTGCAGTGTCAGTGCAAGTTAAAGAACCCCAGGCGGTCAAAATTACCGCAGCCGTCCACTATGGCCTCCCTAAGTCGCTTTGGAACGTTGAACTTACGTATTGCAACCAATGGCCGTGCCACCGACGCTTGAAAGCCACGGGTATATCTGAGTGACTGCTGACAGAATGGACAGCTTTCCCCAGGTTACTTCGCTGTGCCGTGCTCTCCTTCTTGCAGTCTCTGGTTCAGACTCCACAAGCATTCCGTTGTCTGTGCTGTCTGTCTTCCCCTGTGAGGGTAGCCAAGCATTCCGGGTACAGGACTTGGAAGTGAGTCCTGTAGTACCCGTACCTGACACCATCGAAAACGTCTTGGACATGCGCTTGGCATGCCCGCCGGATATGGCTAAACGAGGTATCGACTTCGTCTGGGATGAAGCCTTTCTTTAAACAGAAGCCCACAAGTCTTGCATGGCAGGAAGTTGTTACAATGCCAGTAATGAGCGCTGATGCTTGACAGGATGATAGGAGGACACAAAACGAGGGGTCCGGTGTAGCAGAAATGAAGTGCAACAGGTTGCGTTATTGGGCGAAGGGATTCCTAGCAGCGAAGGCTATCATGCGCTAAAACAAGTTCAGATTTTGCACAAGAGCAATAACAAAAAAAAACGAGAACTTCACGAGGCGTGTTTTATCACTTTATAAACAGTGTTGATAGAACTCAAGTACCTTTCAGCCAACAAATGATGACGTGATCCCCACTCCCACAGCTTCTTTTCCTAACTGCTTTTGATACGCTTGTGCAGCTGGGCTGACGACAATATTTATATTTGCCTGTTCTTCGAATAAACCTCAGTTGCGCTTGTCCCGTCCCGTCCACTCTTGTGAAACGTCCCATATGCGAAGCCCATCTTTCTGTCCTTAAGAACCAGCTTGGCCACTCAGTCCTCTATAGACGCACTTAGGGTCCCTCTCAGCCCTTGTTCATTGTCCACAGAAAAGACTGCCTTCCCCACAGTCCCCAAATATCCGCTTCGTGGTCGACGACAAGCACCGCGCCTGCGTGGACTCTGCCGGAACGACCACGCGTGGTGCCACGTTTCCCTGCGCACTTCTCTCACACACCGCAGGGAATGGGAGCGTTCCTGTATAACAGCGGGAAGCTCGTTCTGCGGTCTTCGAAAGTTGTCCGTGAGCTTCCTGCAGGGACACTTCAGTACGAGGAAGCTGACTGCAGGCGGCCGTGTCGCGTCGCGATTAGTTGTGCCGTTGGGAGATCGCGAATCCACTGCTGCAACGGTTGTGTCCGTAGTAAGATGCACAGTGCACATTGACTTAGTAGTTGTGCCCCGTTTCTTTCACGCATCGCGAATTCCCTGTTACTATTCTTGTTTTGTGCCAGCTGGTGACCACAGTTTCCTTACGGACTCCGATAAAGACGCTGCCCGAAACAGATGTGCATCAGCCCTGTTACCCTGCCACTTGCGTTGGCACGGGGACGACCCACAGTTCTGTGGAACACGGTCGTTAAGTTCGCTCTATTCCCTAGGGCGATGCAGCGATGGCGTAGAAATACAGCATCCGCCTCGCGTGCAAGAGGGCCAGGGTTCGAACCCCGGTGCCGCGCAATTCTCCTCCGGGTTTAACTAAATAAAAAAAATTCCGCGTTTCGATGGAACTGCACAAAAATGCCTGGGGTGCGGCCTGATATTGATGACCTGAACCGAATTGGCCACCCTGGTGTAGTACTTGGCCACAACCTTCTATGAACAGACCAATTAACCCTCGGCCCTCAGTCCCTAGCGGCTGCGGAGCAACTGACCAAGGCATCGGTCAGACCTGCGACGAAGCGGAGGGTGCTAAGAATCTCTGGATCCGGACAGCCCACCATTAGAAACTGAACCTTGCACCGTTTATCTCTACAGCCTTCTCCAGTGAGACTAGCTTAGCAATGCTGTCCGAGGAACTAGCTGGTATTAAATGCGATGTCATAGGGCTTAGTGAGGTTAAAAGGACAGATGAGGCGTATAAAGTATTAAAGGGCGGGCACGTACGTGCTATCGTGGATTAGCGGACAGACGAGAACTAGGTGTGGGATTCCTCATAAAAGAGGATGCATCTGGCAACTTAGAGGACTTCTATAGTACTAACGAAAGGGGGGCAGCTATCGTAATTAGGCTAAACGCCGCGCCGCGGTAACTCAGTGGTTACGGCGCTCGGCTGCTGACCCGAAAGACGCGGGTTCGAACCCGGCCGCGGCGGCTGAATTTCGATGAAGGCTAAATTCTAGAGGCCCGTGTGCTGTGCGATGTCAGTGCACGTTAAAGAACCCCAGGTGGTCGAAACTTCCGGAGCCCTTCACTGCGGCGTCTCTCGTAGCCTCAGTCGCTTTGGGACGTTAAACCCCAATAAACCAAACCAATTAGGCTGAACAGGAGGTACAAGCTGAAGGTGGTGCAGGCCTACGCGCCTACATCAAGCCATGATAACCAGGCCGTTTAAATTTTGTATGTAGACGTGAAATCGGCAATCAACAAAGTAAAATCACAGTACACTGTTCTAATGGGTGACTTCAATGCGAAGGTAGGCAAGAAGCAGGCCGGAGACGAGGTGGTAAGCGACTGTGGCATAGGCTCCAGGAATAGCAGGGGAGAGTTATTAGTAGAATTCGCAGAGAGAAATAACTTACGGATCATGAATACCTTCTTCTGGAAACAAAAGAACAGAAAGTGGACGTGGAAGAGCCCCAATGGTGAGACTAAAATTGGAATAGACTTCATACTATGCGCTCACCCTGGTATCGTGCAGGATGTGAAGGTCCTTGGAAAGGTGCGTTGTAGCGACCACAGAATGGTAAGGTCCCTAATGAGCTTACACCTGAAAAGGTAACGGAAGAAAGTAGTGCAGCGGAAGCCCGTAAACGAATTAGCTGTAAGAGGGGACGTAGAGGAATTCGGGATATTGCTGCAGAACAAATATTCGGCTCTAACTGAGGGAAACAGTCTTATTGTGAAAAGAATGAACGATAATCTCACAGCAATCATTACGGAATGCGCAGTAGAAGTAGTTGGTAGGATGTTCCGACATGATACCGAACAAGCTATCTCGCGGGACGAAAAATCTAGTTAAGAAACGCCGCAGCATTAAAGCGTCTAACCCTGCGGACAGAATAGCACTGACAGATCTACCAAAGTTAATAAATAAGCGCAAGGTAGCCGACATAAGGAAGTTTAACGTGGAGACCAGTTTTATTTGTTAATATCTGTGCTAGAAGATTGTGCGATCATTGCGCTTCTTTTGCCGAATATTCCGCTCTTCAAACCGTTGCACTCCATGTTTTTCCGGGCATGACAATTGCTGCCCCTATTTCAAGCAGCTGACAGCCTTCGTCAACATCTTTTCTCTATTGTGTAATTAGCCACGGCAGTGGGTGAGTACCTTTGGTGCGCGTAAAGTTCCTGAAACAGTGCAATCAAGGCAAGAATGCACTGCGTTCACTGCAACGGAGCAGCTCTCAACGACGACAGACACATTTGCGTGTTCTTTTTTTTCTAGTGACCACCCATTTACTCGCGTGTCACTAAGCTGCCTTTCTTGGAAGCTCGCTGATGCGGGGTATGATTGTACGCATTTTGTTGTTTTTTGCGTGCACACCTCCAGACGCGTCGTCCCCAGCCAGTGGGACAGCCGAGTCGGCAGCGAGTGTTTCTACTTGACACGCCAAACTAATTGACAGAACTCGCTCCATTTGTCACCGCGCCGGCTCCGGACCCGAGCTGCCCTTCTGCCGCTTTATAAAGCACAAACAGCCCTGGAACACCAATTACGACCGAAGACGGGCCCGCCCCAAATCTGTTCCTGGTCCACAGAAGAAGGCCGCGCGCCCAGTTTTATTCCTCGAGTTGCCTCTTTCGCCCTCTCTCGTCGGACAACCTCAAACGGTTGCCGCAGCTCGTGATTACACCCTGCGGCCGCAATCATGGTGCCCCAAACGTGCCAGTGACGCTCATATCGGTGACGTCTTTTGTCGCGTTCGGCATAACATGCAAGCCGTGCGGGTTTCGGCTGCTGCGTCTGCCAATGAATCTTGACTCCGGGCCTGTTTGCCGTAATCGCTGTGCAGCAGCGGACGACGCACCAAGTGTTGCACTGACTAACTCTTGTGTCTTTTCTACGAGCCTGTGCTGCGGGGACGGCGAGTGGATCCATCCATGGCGGCATGCACCGACTCAGCGCCGCAAGGGGGTCGCCGAAAGTTCGTCTGGTGCTAACGAGCTCGTGTCGCAGAAAAGATGCGTCGTTGACCGCGAGCTAAAAATCCACGAAAAATCCCCAGAGAAGCAACCCACCCTGGCTGGTGGCAGTACACTAGGTAGCTCGGAAAGAGCGGCAGCACCTGCCATCGCTCAACGGCTGCGCCACGAGTGGCATGAGGACTCCCGGGAATCTGTGTATGTTAGGCATAAAATTAACCAATTTCGCATATATGAATACTAATCCATTAACGCTCAAGTGTCTCCTCCAATATTTTTTAGTCGTGTAGTGGGGCAAATGTACTACACCCCCGGAACTCAAATTCTCAGTTGCGGCTCAGTATCATTTTCCCCTATGAAAACCTTCATAAGCGGGTTACGTGCCGGGTTACTGCTGAAAAGCATTCTGCGTTTTGCTCGAAACAGGGGAGAGCATTCCTTCCCTGAACGCAGAAATGGGCACGGAACGGCTAGAGTGCAGCCGGACATCAAGGCACCGGAAGGGAGCCCCCTTTCTCTAAAGATAAAGCGTACCTATAAAAAAGAAACGAAAAGTTGCCAGTTGCGACTATGTTTCCGTGCCCCGCTGTCTCCCGCGGCCCTGTAATAAAGTTAGAAACGTTTACCAGGTTATCAATTCGGCATGATTAGCTGTACGTGGCAAGTGAGTGCTCTGCCGTGAAATGTAACAGGTCCGAAACGACTACGCTGAAGCGGTGCATGACAGGCCCTCACCGGCTGAGTAGCGAAAAGCGTGCACTGATCGGCTGCGCAGGCGCTTTTCTCGGCTGACCCAGAGAACTAGTTGGGCGTTATACCCTCGCCACGTTTATCGAGCCACCGCGCTGGGAGCGCGCTGCGGGGCGTGCTGGTGAACTACTTATGAGAAAATAAAGCAAGCCAAACCGTTGTGGTGCGCAGAAACAACGTTCCTGGAGAAAGCAGTGAATGTGGCCGCTTCCGGAAGCGATCCATTTCCCGATCCAATGATCCCACGCGCACAGTTGCACTGATAGTCCAGTGTGCATGGACCGCCCGCTTTTGCACTGCAACGGCATACGGCACTGAACGCGTCTGCGAGCGGCCTTGGATCTGTACATCACGCGCTGCTTGAGAGATAAGACATTTAAAAGCGAGTACGCGCCGTAAATGATTGCGCTGCTCCCTAGGCGGCACTAGGTGGTACACCTTTCTTGTCTCCTGGCGACGACGCTGCTGCCGAGAAGAATGACGAGACCATAAACCGTTCGGCGGCTCTCTGGGGAGGCGTCCCCGCAGTGCCCGGCGTCGTTTCCGTGCAGAGGACCCGGTCCGGCCGACGCAATTACCGATGCCATTACGTGCACGGTCCACCGCGCCGAAGGGACAGCTGCACGGTAGGCGACGAGTGGCGCGTTCCGCTTTTGGCAGAGCACGCAAAGGGAAGCACTTGTATTCCAAGACCAACTTTAGTACAATAGAATATGAGCAATGATAGGGAAGAAGGGGAGGAGGGGGGGGGGGGGGGGCTAGTTTCGCGCCCATAACAATAAAATAAGACGAACACTTCTATTCACAAAATAAAAATTAGAACTTTACAACTTTTTTCAGGCAGCATACAGGAATACAAACAAAACACTCACACAACATTTCCATCGTCGCAAAAAAAATTCGCGCCATAACCTCGCATATTCATCAAGAACATTCTGGGGGATTCAGGTCTTTTTGTGTTTTAACATCATTAGGAATGCCATTCCAGATTAAATCTCCACTAAACTATATTTCCCGTAAGTGGTTGACACACGGGGAAATTCAAATATTTAGCACTAGCAGCTCTAGACTCCCTTTTAGGACTTATGAAGATACTATGGGCAAGTGGGTCAGTGAGTTGCAGTATTTTATGTATTGTCAGGAGTGCAAACTGCTAGGCTAGTTGGTTCATATTGTATATAAAGGGAACCAGCGAAAATAGACGCAAGACTAGAACAAAGAAGGCACACACCACAACGCTGAACACCAGCGTTGTGGTGTGTGCCTTCTTTGTTCTTGTCTTGCGTCTATTTTCGCTGGTTCCCTTTATATGCTTTATGTATTGTCTGTGTATTGAGTGGACGCTTAAGAAACGCAGCACCCTGCTGCTGCGAGGGACCGCGTGTGCTGCGATCACGCGGTCTTTCAAGAGAAGGAGTTCGCTTGCCGGCCGACTGGGAGTCGTTTTAGTCGTTTCGCCCTCCGAGCGATATACCTCTTCGAAGTCTTCAGAAGCAGTTCCTTGAGAACAACCTTAAATTTTGCTCACTTTAAAGCCCCGCATGGCAATTTCCTCACCACCCTCCACTGCATACCGTCCTCTCTTTGCAACCATCGCTCACGTCCGTAACTCAGCCACGATAAAAGGAATCGTGCAAAAATCCGAGACCGCACATCTGCGGTGCCCCGCTGTGTATCTGCGTGCGTGCCGTCGCACACATTGGTAGGTGTTTTAAGTGCCGCAAGATGAGGTGTGTAACAGTTTCATCTCTTGTAGTTATTATCGCAGGAACGATTTAAATGCCTACATTATCGCCTATCCTTGTCCGCATATCTTCGTTCGTTCGTTCCCGCCACGCGAAAAGCCGAAAACGCACGCGGAAGCCTTGAATATTCGAACCCAGGCCACATCGGTGGCAGTCAGTGCTTCCACGGCCGCTTGATGCAAAGCGGCTCGCCTCAGATGGCCGTGTCTCCAGTTGGTTTTTCTTCTTGCCGAAACTCTTTGGGGTTCAGCGGGCGTTCTGCGCTCCATTTGAAAGCGCTTCTCATATTTTAGCCTTGCTTACGCGTCCGTAATTATCTTCGGTGCAAAAAAAAAAAACCCTTCCCATCGCCAGGTTGAATTGCTTTGCCTAATTGATTTGAGATGGCGCCACAGTGTTCGGCTCTTCAGCAACGATGGCCAGTCAGAACTGTTCGGCGCACTCCACTATGATTAAGCCCTCTGCAGTGCGTCTCTAGATGTAAAAAACGTCTTCTTATTAGCATGTTTGCTTGTTTTGCGCATTTCTAATTAGATGGCGTCGCAGTAAGACTGAAAACTATGCAGTTGAACAACACCTGTGTGTAAATTGTGAGGACAGCCATCTGACGTACTCACGCGCATGCCAAGTTCGGAAACGAGAAGGAGATTGTTACAGTCAAAGTAAAAGAAAACATAACATTCAGGGAAGCACTGAAGAGAGTATCTTTAATGCACAAACCTACTTTCTCCGATGTGCTGCAACAGGGCACGGCCAGGTCACACACAGTGAGCTTGGAGCAGGGCCACCCGTGCCACAGGGGGCAGCAGCTAGCACCGCGCCACCACCCACAAAACAGGCTGCGCGGACCTCCAGGTCTGCGGGCCCCAAGGCCCACACGGAGAGGCGCAGCACAAAGACAACCGTGCATCTTGCACGTTCGTCCAGCGCATCCGAGGATGTGATGGACACCAGTCAAGGCAATCCTGTCCCGTCCTCGTCGGAAGGGCTCGTTAGACCGACAAAAAAGAGAAAAGTCCCGAATTAGGGCGTCCGAAAACACAGCCTAGCTCTTTCCCTACCCATAAGATGGCTTGCATACACTGGAACTGCAGGGGAGTCCTACATATCCTATATGTCATAATAGACATACTAGCCACGCACTCACCTGTGGCCCCGTGCTTAAAAGAGACAAACTTAGGCTCTAAGCACGAAACAATTCTTAAAAAGTATAATTTTTTCCGCTGTGACCGAGAGCAGGCGAGCCGGCTTTCGGGTGGCGTTGCATTCATCGTTAAAAATAGAGTTTCAGCTCGCGAACGCAAGCTTAAAACTAGATTGGAAGCTGTGGCAGCCATCCTACACACGTTTAAGTCAATTGCAGTGTGCTGCGTATATAATAACCCACATCTTGGAATAACCATTCATGACTTAAAGACCTTTTAGAGCAACTACCAGAACCGTTTTTCTTGGTCGCTAATTTTAAAGCCCACTCCTGCTTTTGGGGTAGTGAGAGAACGCACATTAGAGGTCAACTGATTGAAGATTTTATACTCTGCAGTAACCTTTGCTTACTAAACACCGGAAAAACCACATTATGTTCTCCTAGGTTAGTAAGAATGAGTTGTATAGATTTATCTATTAGTTTGTCATATATCTTTAGAGATTTTAATTTGAATGTCTTAGATAACCCATATGGAAGCTATCGTCTGCCCGTATTAATCAGCCTAACATCTTTACCCGAAGTAATTTCAACAAAATCACGTCGTTGGAAGTTTCACTTAGCCAAATAGACACTGTTGCGAGGAAAGGCCAGCCTGTATGAAATAGTTTTGGAAAACCTCGGTCGATGAACTTTTCACAAACTGTATTATTACCGCTGCGCGCCACGTGATTCCTCAGGTGTAGTAAAACAATATAACGAATATTGGTACACAAAAGAATGTAAAAACCAAAAAAGAAACAAAACAAAGCCTGGGGCATTTTTCGTAGATATCCAACACAAGATAATTTCATGAATTCTGAAAAGGTGAGAGCGAAAAATCGATATATCCGTCGTAGTGCCGAAAAACTTCGTGGAAAAATTGCATGTCGTCGATAAACAGCTGAACCACATCAGAACAAATATGAGAGAAGGTCCGAAAGCTAAATGGCAGCTACTCACCGTTCACAGTTCCTCTTCTGACAGCTCCCGGTGTACAGGCGAGTTTAGAAGAACAGGCAGATATTTTAGGTGAATACTTTTCGGTAATTTCAAGTTCATCCCACTACACAGAAGCTTTTCTAAAACACAAAAACACAGCAGAGAAACAAAGACTGCTGACATGTTGCGGTACAAATGAACCCTACAGTAATTTAATTCCAGTTCAAGAAATCCATACAGTAATTTCCGCTGGTCAGCAAACTGCACCCGGCGCAGATCGAATTCATTAGCAAGTTCTATAGCCCATTTCTCTGAATCTGCCGTAGACGCACTTTTAGGATTTTTTTAACAAATTTTAGTATCGACAAAAATATCCTAATCCTGGAAAAGCGCTATTATTGTACCGTTTCTTAAACCCACGAAGCCGCCAACCTCTCCTAGCAGTTATAGACCCATAGCCCTTACCAGTTGCCTCGCCAGATCCTTCGAAAGTGTCCGGAGTATAAGATTAACTTTTTTCCGTCAATCGTGTGAACTTCTGGACATTCATGAATGCGGTTTTAAAAGGATGCTCCACTACAGATCACCTAGTTCGTCTTAAAAATACTTTCAGAGAAGCTTTCGCACGCAAGCAAACAACACCACTGTCTTGCAGTCTTTTTCGATTTAGAAAAGGCTTATGACCCAACTAGGAGGTTCGGGATTTTTCAAGACCTTGCCGGCTTGGCATCCGCGGCAGGATGCTAAACTGCCTAAAAGGCTTCATGTCTAACTGTTCGTTCCATGTACGCCTAGGCTCAAACCTTTCCAAGAATTTTATTCGCGAGGACGGACGACCTCAAGGATCTATTTTAAGCGCAAGGAAAACAATCCCAAGTTACATTATGTATTCAGTCTATGCTGAAGATCTTCAGATAGCGTGCACATCTTCCAACAGATCTACATGCGAAAGACAAGTACAGCTAACGATAAACAAACTGGTACCTTGGGCAGACAAGAATGGTTTCCAGTTCTCTCCGCACAAAACAGTGGCCTCACTTTTTTCACTCAAACGTTCCGTTAAGACAGATCCCACATTACGCCTAAACGAAACTCAGCTACCGTTAAAAAATGAACTCATATTTCTGGACATAACTTTCGACAAAAAACTTACTTTCCTGCCTCGCATAAACGCGCTGAAAAAGAAAGCGTCGCAATCGTTGAACATCGTTGAAAGCATTGAGTGCTCGTTCGCGTAGAGCATTCCTCTGCCAAACATGCAAAGCGGGAGCTGCTCGTGGCGGAAAAATGCTCCCAACTGCCGACGCTCCTCCTTTCGACATGGTCGCTGCTTTTCTTCAGCTCAACCAAAAACTGGATAGTCTAATGCCACTGAAAGATTAGGTAGATAACATTGAGCAATCCGTCCAGACAATGTCCGACCATTTTGATGAAATCATGAAGCGTCTTGATAACCAAGACAAAGAAATCGCCCACCAGCGAAAAAGAATGGCACGGGTTGAAAATACGCGATGTGAAGAACAGCTTTCTCAGCTTAATAACGACTTGGACGAGCTGGAATTCCGAAGCAGGAAAAAGAACATAGAAATTCATGGCATTTCTAAAACCGAGCATGAGGACCTTCTAGCCAAAGTGAACGAAGTGGCTAAAGACATCAATGTTGAAGAGCTTAGTCGGAGGGACATTGAGGCATGTCATCGGCTTCCTGCAAAAGTGGATAAGATACCAGCCATTATTGTGCGGTTTCAACGACAAGCACAAAGAGACGAATGCCTTCAAAGCAGAAAATCTTTGGTAGAGAAGGGCAAAAATGTGTTCTTGTGTGAAACCCTGACCCGAAGAACGAAATGGCTGCTTCTGCACACTAAAGATTGGGCTAAGAAAAACATTTTCCGCTATGTTTGGTGTTCAAGCGGGAAGGTGCTTGTTCGCCAAAGGGAAGGTGATTCTGTGCAGATCATTCGAGAGGAGAGTGATCTTGTTGATCCGGTGCTTTGAAATGGTACCGTTTGTGAATGTTGCATGCAATGACAGAGTACCATGATGGCATCGGACACGTACGCTCTCCCGTGCGAAATCAGTAGCAGTGTTTCTTTTGAATTGAAAAGCCTGTCAATACGTAAATGTTTTCATCTAAACGCCAGGTCAGTTAGGAACAAGCGAGATGACTTCTCTGTTTTGTTGAGTAGCTTTGGCTTTCCTTTCGATGTAATTATGATATCGGAGACCTGGCTGACCGACAGCGATGCCTTTGAATTGCTTTCATTTTCAACATTTTCTTTAAATCGAAAAACCTCTCGTGGAGGTGGTGTGTGCATACTTGTTAAATCCCACTTACAGTGCGAAATTTTAAATGATTTGTGTTACCTATTGGATGACGTCGAAATCCTTTCAGTTAAATCAGGAAACATTGTAATCTCTGTGGTGTACAGGCCACCGTCTGGTGATATGGGTATGTTTCTTGAAACAATGGAATCTTATTTGGGTTCTGTAATTAGGAATAAATAGGATGTAATCATTGGGTGAGATTTGAACGAAGATATGTCATGTTCATCGAGCAGCAGTGTGGATTTTGAGGTCTTACTTAGATGTTATAGCGTTACAAATATGATAACCAAAGCAACCCGTATAACTCCCAATTCCCAAACATGCATAGATCTATTCTTAACAAATATTTATTCTGCGCTTATTCACTCAGGAGTTACATGCTGTGACATAAGTGATCATATGGGCATCTATTTGTTTTGCCAGAAGGAGGTTCCGAAGCGTGACCCTCGTGAGAAAGTTATGTGTCAATGTATTACAGAATGAGCTTTAGAAAGATTTCGAGCGCATATTCTAGGTGTGGACTGGTCCGAAATATACCAAGAGGTAAGCGCGGAGAGCGCTTATGACTTATTCCTCGAAAACTTTACTCATGCTTACAGCGTACACTTTCTTTCAAAATTAAAACCCGCCGTGGTGGCTGAGTGGTTACGGCCCTCGGCTGCTGACCCGAAAGACGCGGGTTCGATCCCGGCCGCGGCGGCTGAATTTCTTGAAGGCGAAATTCTAGAGGCCCGTGTGCTGTGCGATGTCAGTGCACGTTAAAGAACCCCAGGTGGTCGAAATTTCCGGAGCCCTTCACTACGGCGTCTCTCATAGCCTCAGTCGCTTTGGGACGTTAAACCCCAATAAACCAACCAACCAATCTTTCAAAATTAAAGAGGCTACCAAAAACAATAAGAAAGCCGTGGATATCACGCGAGCTGCATACGCATATTAAAGAAAAGCACAAACTATATCAGCTATTTGTTCACACCAAAGATATTCTTATTTTTGACCGCTTTAAGAAGTACAGAAATAAATTAAACTCTGATATACGAGTAGCAAAACTGAGGTACTACGAAATCTACTTTGCAGATACATCTAATCGCCCTGAAAAACTCTGGCGTAAAATCTGGTCACTTGACTCTGGCGTTTCACAGGCTGGTAATCCCGATAAAATCACTGACAGTGGCATAGAATACACAGGTAACCGTCTCGCAGAAGAGTTTAACAAGCATTGTACTCCTGCGTGGAACCCCTCAGCTGATACATCTCACATATCCATTGACAGGCGCCCCCCTTTTTTGTTCCTTGAACCTGTCTCTAGCAGAGAAATCTTGGCAACTTTTAGTGACCTTAAGAACAGCACCTCCTGTGATGCGGATAATGTCCAGATGCGTCCAGTTAAGTATGTCATCGACACCATCGCTGCGCCATTGGAGCACATATACAACCTATGCATAGAAACTTCCACTTTCCCCGCAAGAATGCAGATTGCTAGAGTAGCAGTTATATACAAAAAGGGAAACAAAAACAGCTTTGGAAACTATCGACCAATTAGTATTTTGCCCGTCTTCTCCAAAGCTTTCAAGAAACTGATTCTTAAACGACTTGAAAGCTTTTTAAGTAAACACGCCATAATTACCGACTTTCAGTATGGCTTCAGAAAAAACCGGTCAACAGAACTTGCTCTTTTACACCAGAATGAATATATACTGAGGAATTTTGAAGATAGGAACCTGGTCTTGGGAATTTTCTTACATTACACTAAAGCATTTGACTGCATAAACCATAGCATCTTGTTGGAAAAACTTGAATTTTATAGAATTAGAGGCGCAGCTTTACTCTTACTTAAATCTTACTTGTCCAACAAAAACAGTATGTCCAAATAAATTAATACAAGTCAACTCTTCGAACAGTTACCCGCGGAGTGCCCCAAGGAAGTATCCTTGGACCACTGCTATTCAACCTTTACATTAACGACATAACTAGTGTGGATAATAACGCTCGTTTTATAATTTATGCTGGTGACACCAGTTTGTTTTTATCCGACGCTACTGGTAGTAAGTTACTGCAAAATGCAAACATACTCCTGGAAAAAATAAAGACATGGTCCGATAACAATCTTCTTTCAGTTAATGCAACAAAATCTAAGGCAATACTCTTTAATCCAAAAAACAAAAATTGCAGTGAATTTGGTTAGCTACATTACAACCGAGACCAGATTGAGTTAGTAAAATCATTCAAATCGCTTGGCGTAATTTTCACTGAAGACATGCGATGGGACGACCACATAAGTCATTTAGCATTAAAGACATCTCGAGCCATAGGATTTATGACACGTTTCAAATGTTGTCTCCCACAAAAGGTAAAACTTCTGTTATATCGTGCATTATTTCGCTCACATCTAAACTACTGTTCATTAGTATGGGGTACTGCTACACAAACCAGTCTGAAAAAACTTACCGTTCTTGAAAATAGGGCCTTCAGAATTGTTCATAACCTGCCATATAGATACTCAACTAAAAACTTATTTTCCAAGCACAAGATTTTTAACGTTTTCAACCTTTATGCATATAAACTATTGCGCACCTATAAAATAGAACAAATAAGATGCATTACAAACATATCTGACTTAGCCCCAATTCAGTTATTTCAGTGCGCATACCCACGCCGTCGCAAACCACATTGTGTAATTCCTTTAGTGAGAACAAACTATGGACGCCAAATGGTAACATTCCAACTTCCCTCACTCCTGAATAGATTAATTGCTGCAAACATTGACATAGGAAACATTAGCTGCTCTGACCTCCTCAACTACTTTATTTCTGAAGCCACATTTTTCTAGCATTCATTCTTTGAACTTGTATTTCATGTATTCGTTGCTGTCATAATCTTTATAACAGTTTTTTGTTGTTGTTGTTGCTTTTTGTGGCTATTTCTTAAAGCCGCATTGATTTTCTGCACACGCTGGTGATTGTGTATTTGTCTGTTGTCTTTTTTTTCTCCCTCTCCCTCTCTTTCCTTTTCTCAGAAGTGCCGTCGCATGCCACTGCCTACTTGCTGTACAGGGGGGTGGGAACCTTCTCAAGCGATAACCGCTTTTATTCCCATCCCCTCCAACACTGTATTCTGATGGAAATAAATCATTATTATTATTATACTCAAAGTCCTTTCATGCAAACACTGGGGTTCTCATCGGGTATGCCTTCTACCGATTTATCGCGCTGTAGTATGTTCCGTTTTAGACTATGATTGCATAGTGTATGGATCAGCAAGGCCTCCCGTACTTGAAATGTGTACCCAGCACACAATTTAGGCTTGCGTCTTTCAACTGGAGCTTACAGGACGTCGCCCATAAAAAGTCTGTATATAGAAACCAATTAGCCACCACTTGTTGACAGAAGAACTATGCTCACATGCTCATACATCCTAAAGATTCGTTCCCTGCCTGAACAGATCTGTTACCCAATCGTAACGAAGTGCTCATCTCGAAAACTGTTTACCAACTAACCTCTTGCAATCAGACCACTTCTCCTATTTGAAGAGAAATGACAAAAACTAGATGCAATGGACACATTGCCGAAAACTCGCCGAAAACCTGATCCACTCCTGCCTTGATACTGCCGTCCTCTCTGTGCGACTTCATATTAACACAATTTAAGAAAAAATAGGTATCGCATGAGCATATATTACAAGAACATTTGGCACTGAACCAAAAATGCGCAGAATTTTATATCGATGAATCAAAATCGGCACACTACGTCGGAACTGCTGTGGTTCAAAATAATTGGGAAAAACAGTAAGGCTACCAAGTCGTCATTCATTCTCACTGCCGAGTGTTACGCAGTCTCTGTGCCTGTAGAAAAAATAATAAATGAGGACGTTCAGAATAGCATGATTTACACTGACTCTCTGGGCATGCTCAGCTAACTTCACCATAGAAATGCAGTCACACCACTAATTGGTGACACAACACACAACATAAAAAGAGCCACAATACAGACACAGGACATAAAATTTTGCTAGGTTCCAAGCCACATCGGAATCACTGGCAATGAGAAAGCAGATGCACGCGCTGCGAAAGCTCGGAACAAAGAAATAAAGAAAGTGAACATTCCCTACAAAAATGGCATGAAGTTAGTACAGTGTAAGCTCAGAGATAAATGGGTTTGGTTTGGTTTGGTTTGGTTTATTGGGGTTTAACGTCCCAAAGCGACTGAGGCTATGAGAGACGCCGTAGTTAAGGGCTCCGGAAATTTCGACCACCTGGGGTTCTTTAACGTGCACTGACATCGCACAGCACACGGGCCACTAGAATTTCGCCTTCAAGAAATTCAGCCGCCGCGGCCGGGATCGAACCCGCGTCTTTCGGGTCAGTAGCCGAGCGCCGTAACCACTGAGCCACCGCGGCGGGGCAGAGATAAATGGGAGTCTCAATGGAATATTGAAGTAAATAATAAGCTGCACTTAGTAAAGCTCCATAGTAGAATAAAGTCATGCTCACATCAAGAGCGTTTCATGGAAGTTATTTTATGCCGTCTCCGCATGAGACACTACATCACACGCACTACTTCCTACTTACAAAAGAAGACTAACCTGTTTGTGAAAGATACGGAGATGAACTTACATTAAACCACATATTATTCTCACGCACAAAATTTCAATCACGAAGGAAAAAATATTTTACCATATTTTACAAAGAATACATTTCTTCTCATCTAGCATTGATTTTAAATGACGATGCACTTGTGGGTATGCTTTATGTTTTTAGCTTTTTAAGGGAAGCCGGTATTGTTTAAAAACTCTAATGTTCTGACCCTGTGCTTCTCTACTAGAATGATAAACCTCGGCCACTTTCTCAATACTCAGAAGGAGGCTGAGGTCTTTATCTGAGTTGTTGGCAGCCTCGAGATCTTTGCCGAACCAAGGATGGCCGCAGAGCTTACCCAACGTTTAAAACTTCTGCTAACTGACATTTCCAAAAAGTTTGTCCTTCTGTAACTAGGTAGGAAAAGTAACTTTTAAGCATTTTACACCACCGTTTTTTTTTCATTTTTTTTAAATTCTGCACAAAACAATTTTTCTATACCTTGAGCTTGGCGAATGATAGCTTATGATGCTTATGCTCCAGTAAACCCAGCACAACACAGCCAAGGGAATTTGACGTGGAAAAGGGTATAGAGGCCTCTCTCCTAGCAGCCCTTGCTCAAAAGTCGCTGCTGGGGATCGTCAAACATCCGAACATCCTTTTGGTGTGTGCTAAAAACGAAGGGCATGCACTTCGACTAGGAAGGTTGTGCCAACTAACCCTGGGAAGCAAAACCGAACCAGCCAAAACCCACATCGTAATGCCAGAAGACGTGTGCAGGGGTGTGATGCACAACGTCGGACAGGAGGTGAGTGATGACTGCATCATCCAAAAAGTATTGTCAGATACTAGCGAAATTAGAAGAATGAGTAAGTCTAACTCGACCCTAATTGTCTTCTCGGGATGCAAAATACCTTACACAATGCAATACGGATGGGTCGAGTATCGTTCTTAGATCTATCGAAAAACGAAGGCAGCATGCTTCAACTGCAGAGCCCTCGGGCATCGAGTGGACGTATGTACGAAGCGCAGAGGGGCCGCATGCGGAACCTGCGGACAACCAGAGCCAACAGAGGCGCACGATTGAACACCGGCTTGTGCCATATGCAAGGGGTCGCACAAAACCTACGTTGAAGATTGCAAAGTTCTACAGCCGAAGTAACACCACCTAAGAAATCAAACCCGACCGACAGGAAGAGCAGAGTGAGAACAAGACTGCACTCTTCAGGGAGACTCGACGTCGCAACAATGATCTCGGCCAACAACACCAAAGGAAAGATGGACTCCTCAAAACAGAGGGCAAAGCCCCCCCCCCCCAACCGCGCCCACCCTCACTGAGGAGAAGGGGAAGCAGACGTCCTCGGGCCAGGCGCAGCAGCAATCGAACTCCAAGGCGAGCTGGGCAGAATGGCGTCACCTCCCCTCCACAAGCCCTCAGAATAACTTAGAGGTAGAAGCAATAAAATCGGAAACAGAGAGTTTAAGACAGCACATATCTAAACTCACCAGGCAACTCAACCAATATCAGGAACAGCACGAAGTGACCCCTAATGGCATCGGGCAACATGCCCCACAAAGCTACCACACACAACAGGCACAGACCTCAACTCAACCCGCCCCGGGGGAGGTACACACACAAATAATTCAGGAAATTAGAAACTTTAGAGAGGAAACAGCATGTCAATTACACCAAGTCTCCAACGAGCTTCAGGCGATGCAGGAGCAAATGAACAATAACAGGCGATGCACGGAAGCGGCCATCTCGGCCCTCCGTAAAGAAACAGCTGACGAGAAACACAAAAAATTACGAGGAACTTTAGCGGCTAAAGTGGTGAAAGGCGAAAGCCTGAGTGCTGCATTCTGCTACGCGATTGTTCACTTCACATTTTGTTGGTGCATTAATTAACTGCCAATTAATGACGCTTAAGCTTCGCTTTTAGGAGTGGAACGCGACAGCTTGTTGTAGCGCTGCCAGGGAGTCCACGGAATGCCACCACCCGTTGGGCGCGATGCGTTGCCCTTTGAACGCAACACTTTTTAAGGAAAAGAAATGGGGCTGTAATTCTCTGTCATCTCGGTGGACACCTGAGCCGCATGGTGCAGGAAGGGAGGAAGTGCGATTGAAAGGAGAAAGAGGGGCAGTAGTGAAGAAAATGAAAATTGTATTTGAGGAAAGGAAATTACGCATTAACTGTCTCACATATCTCAGTAGACACTAGTCGAAAATTGTATCTGAGGAAAGGAAGTTGCGCAGTAACTGTCTCACATATCTCGGTGGACACCCGTCAAAATTCGCGCGTGGTGACGTCACGACAATTTGAACCAATCTGAAACGCGGACAAATACGCCTTGCTCGTCGGTAAATTGGTTTTTGAGGAAAGGAAATGTATCTCTCTCATATCTCGGTGGACACCTAAACCTCGCCGTAACGGGAAGGGAGGAAGATGGGAGTGAACGAAGACACCGTATTCACTAGACGCACCTTTGTTCATTCCAAACCATCGAGCTGGCATGGCGGAGTGGTAGCGTGCTCGACTCGCACTCCGGAGACCGGGGTTCGATTCCCAAGCTCGGCCCATTTCTTACTCGGTTTTATTTATTTATGTGGTCTGACTAGAAAGGTTAATTGGACTAATTGGTTAAGTAAGCAATTAACTAAACTCCGTCAAACTTACTTGGAGCATCACTATACGATCCCTTTAATTGGTTGCATGGTTAGTAGCCAAAGTACAATTGGCCCCGTTTGAAATTCGCGCACTGTGACGTCACGACCGTTTCCACCAACTGAAAAGCGTGACATTTCTGTCGACAGCTCCTGCTTACAACGATGAGGCATTAAAGGCTTCCGCCTTAAAACCGAATTCGCCCGCCCCTCTGGGAGGCAAGCGGACGATCATTCTGATCATTCCGGAATAGAATAGCTGTGTGGCGGTGGTACTGCCGGGGGTTAAAATGGAAACGGTCGGCCTTAAGCCTCATTCTCTGGGAAAAATCTCACCTACTGGCGGCCATTATCGCACAAGAACTGAAACAAAAACGAGTTAAGATGAAGGGATACAACGCGCACCAACACGATCCACAAACAGCTATTCTTGTCCAAAAACAATACGAAGCAGTCCTGCATGAGCCCTTGGAAGAGGAGATAGCACATTGCTATGTGAAGACCCTACCCCTCAAGAAAGGAGATCCAGGCACGCATATACTCAGCAAGATACTCCAAGCTTACGGAACTGATTAAGAAATTACTAACAGAGGCAGGGGAAGACCCCATCCTGATAGGAGGAGACTTTAACGCATCCCACCCCGCAGTGGGGGTGCCCCGAGGTATCCCCTAAGGGCGAAAAACTAGCCTCCATGGGAGTTCTTAAAACGGACACAGGCTAGGAAAGTGTCTGCAGGGGCACATGCCCCGACCTGACCTTCGTGAAAAGCACGAAAGGCCCGAGTTGGATAAACATGTACGAACACTCAGGAAGCGACCACTAGCTACATCTTAGAGATAGAGCTAGGAACTGCAAAGTGCAAACGCGAAATTGGCTCTGTAAGACTCACGGACTGGGATAAGTGAAGAAAGGCGAGAGGTACCATCATCAATCCTATTGAGCACATTGAAGAATGGGTCATAGACAACATGGAAAGTGTCAAAGCCCACACAGTAGAAATACAAACCACGGAGGAGTGCCCAGCGGTAGACCCTCACTTCCTACACGTATGGGAAGCAAGACACGCGCTAACCAAGTGGTGGAAGAGGCAACGGCATAACAGAAAGCTCCGAACAGAAATCGAAGAACTCAACAGAAAACCCGAAACGTGCGCCATCAACCTAGCGAGACAAAGCTGGCACTCGCTATGCGATGGGTTACAAGGGAAACAAGGAGTGACCAAAAGCTGGAACCTCCATAAAGCCCTGATAGACCGTAGCAACAGCAGGTCAATGACATCCGACACACTCACCAAGATCCTGAGTGGGCATGTCAGCTGGCGTCCAGTCGGCATCATGTCGAATACATTCCTGTTTTTCACGCATTTTGCCCGAATCGCCACGACTACGGAAGCCGGCGCATTGAACACGGAATTCATCCTCGCTGAATGCCTACGCCAGCACGGAGACTGGGCAAAAGAATTTCCGAATCTGAGCGACTGCTGGGGATCACCACGAGCAAACCTCATCGACGTCATCGACAACCCACGATATAAAAGCACAGCTGCCATCGTCCTTCTTCAGTGGGCATGTCAAATCTATTCCTGTTTTTGATACAGCTTAGTAACAATGTTTCCACAATCAAATCCAATAATTTCTGCCTTATCCAGCTGACATGCCAACGTAGTGGGCTTGAAGTTTATTTTATTGGTCGTGACTTCGTGTTTGCTCTACTTATGCTGTGTGGAGTCATTGAGTCCAACCTTGGGACACTCACTGAACAGCTACTGACCCAGCTCCTTGAAGGCCAGAAAGGTATTGAGCGGAGACGGTGAAATTGAGGCCAAAATGCACAAAGTGGAAGAATCCACATCAACTAGAAATGAAATCAAAGATTTAAGCCGTGAACTAGAATCACGATTTGCAAGCTTAGAAAGGAAGCTTGTCGACCTAGAAGACCGGAGCAGACGAAATAATGGAATTCCTGAAAAACTGAATGAAACTTACGAAGGGTGTGTTGAAAGGCCTGTTCTGTGACAAAATGGATGCGGAAGTTGCTTGAGCAGAGAAAATTCATAAAATCTGTCGGAAGGAACCTAACAAGCATCGAATCAAGCTAATGATCATAGTGAGAAAGTTAACATACTGAAAAACTGCTCGAAACTAAAAGACACCGACTACTTTACAGGCTCTGGTCTGAAAGTAGTAGGACTCAATTTTTTTAAAACATTTATTCATGTGAATAGTACAAATGATTAAAATTCTTCAAAGTAGCACCCTTCCGCATCTACACACTGATGCGAATGAGTTTTCCAGTTTTCGTACGCCTCCAGGAACGCCTGGACCGGAATGCTGTTTAGCTCCCTCGTCACGGCCTGTTGGACCTCATCTACCGATCCGTGATGCTTCCCCTTGAGGGTCGATTTTATTCTTGGGGATAGAAAAAAGTCTGACGGGGCCAAGTCGAGGCTGTAGGGGGGCTGAGGAAGCATTGCCACCTTGTACTGGGCAAGATACTCCACTACGCGGAACGCTGTATGGCTCGGCGCGTTGTCATGGTGCAGCCGCCAATTGTTTGCGATGGCTAGGAGGACACGAACAATGCGTTTTCGCAGTCTTTTGAAGACTTTCACGTAAAAACTGCATTAACTGTTTGTCTAGATGGTACGAACTCTTTGTGGATGACTCCATGTTGATCAAAAAAAGCAAATGAGCATGGACTTTTGCTTGGATTTGCTCATTCGGGCTTTACTGGGGCGTGGGGAAGAAGCGGTGTGCCATTCTGAGCTCTGCCGCTTGCTGTCAGGGTCGTATTCAAACACCCACGTCTCGTCACAGGTCACTACATTGTCCAAAAAATCGGGATCCTCATTCACATGATGAAGAAGATCCTGGCAGATCGCTTTCTGGCTGGTCTTTTGCTCCTCTGACAACACTCGCGGCGCCAACTTCGCGCACACATTTATCATGGTTAAGTTTTCTCTCACGATCTCAAAAACTTGGGTTTGAGGAATGCTCAAGTCATCAGCAATCATTCTGATACTCATCCTACGTTCACCATTTAGTAAATGTTTCACTCGCGACACATTTTCGTTGGTCGAAGGGCGTCTGGAGCGGTCGCCATCTTGCACTCTTTCCCTGCCTTCTCGGAACGGCTTGTGCCACTCAAAAATTCATGGCAGCATCACCGTAGGCCTGCTTAATCATGTCGTGGGTCTCTTTGCCCGTTTTACCAAGCTTTACACAAAATTTTATCGCGTATCATTGATCTAGTAAACGCTCCATGATTCTCCGTGACGAGGCGCTTCGATAGGGGTTCACAGTACAAGCGACCTGCTCTCTTCAACAGTCGAGAGCCGACTGCCGATTTTCCCCAGCATTCCCAATATCCCCCTTCAACGATCCTGCACGCGCAGACAGCCTCTCGTCCGCCCGTGCGCTCAGGAAAAAACCAGTCCTACTACTTTCAGAACAGACCCTGTATTTCAGAAGACTTTTCGCATATCACATGGCAGATGCGGAAGAAACTCTGGGAAAGCGCCGTAGAGATTCAAAAAGCGGGTCAGGAGGTTAAGCTAATCTACAACAATATAATAATAAGTGGCCATCTGTTCGTTTGAGATGACGCTAACAATGAAAGAATCCCAGAGCGTAGCAGCCGGAAAAGAAAACAAAGTGACCAGTGAATCGAAAGCAGTCAAAATAAACCGCTAAGATGCATTCAGATTAACGTCCGAAGAATTGTGAACAAGTCTGAGGATTTCGAAAGTATAGCAGTGGCGCATAAACCGCACATCATTATAATCACCGAAACCTGGCTGCTCTTCGATATCTCTGACGAAGAAATTACACCGCCAGGATACAGAATTATGCGCAAAGCCAGGGCTTCTCGCTGTGGTGGCGTTGAAATCCATTTTAGAGAATCTTTCCAAGTAATCAGGCTGCCTGACATACAAGGAATTGAATGTGTCGTTTGTAAACTAATCCTAAATGAACTGAGTCTTGTTATTGGCGCGTTTTGCCGCCCATCACGCAGCGACGATGTTTTCTTTGAAAAATTTAATGAATTCTTATGTACTACGAAAGCACAATCGTGTATTGTACTGTTGGCTGCATGATTTCACATGCCGCTCGTTGATGGGACAAACAATTTCCAGAGCCGCTTTGCACATCAGCCGAACTTCTGACAGACATTGTACTTGATCACGATTCAACTCAATTAGTAAAGCAAGCAACGCGTATACAAAACAACAAGAAGTCCATTCTTAATCTTTTCTTCGTTAGTAGCGGTATCTTTGGTCGCGGTCCTCTGCTTCAATATTTCGAAGGCATATCAGACCATATTATGCTATCTTTAAGCATTCTATTACCTGTTTCGAAAAATAAAAAGAAAGAGGTACTTGTTGTGCCCAACTTCTCGCGTGCTGATGATGTTGCAGTCGTTGACGTAATTGGTATTTCATTCTCAGATTTTGTGGTTTTTTACGAATCCTACGACTGCAGAGTGGGACATCTGTGGGTTTTCTTTAAGAACCTTGTTCTTAATTGCATTTCGCGTTTCGTGCCTACCCGGGTAACTACTGTACGCGCCAGCAGCCCTTGGATGACGACGGAAGTTGTACGCATGGTACGAAACATTAAGAGAGTTCGCAAAAAACGTCGGTGAAGCCAGTCAGCAATTGATGCAGCTAAACTGTCTAATATGGGCTTGAACTTAAACCAAAGCATTAAAAAAAGCAAAAAGGTATCACTTTAGCGTATTCCTGAAAAACTTTCTTCTTTCGTCCGCTGCAAAGTTCTGTCGTCCATTATCAAAAAGAAGAAAACCTGTGTACAGCGTCGTCGTTGACGGTGAACTGATTACTGATGCGACACAAATTGCTTCGTTCTTTCAACCGTTTCTTTTGTAATGTGTTTACGCACGATGATGGTAGAAAGCCTCACTTTAATTCAACTTGTCCGCCTATTACTGATGTTTCTATAATTGAAGAAGGTGTTTTCTCTCTGCTTCTCAGTTTTGACGAAAAAAGACGCCGGGAATTGATGACATACCAAATACGTTTCTTGTGAGATATGCCGAATGGTGTTCCAAGTACTTAACGCTCATATTTATGAGGTCTCTATTAAGCGCCGAGCTCCCAGAGGACTGGAAGCACGGAAAAGTTATTCCCATTCCCAAAACTGAAAACTCATCTCTACTTAGCTCATATAGGCCAATATCTTTATTGTGCACTTCTTCAAAAATACTTCAACATATACTTTTTGGGCATATATAAGCCTTCCTGGAAACCAATCACGTAACTGACGACCAGCAACACGGTTTTCATAAGGGCTATTCTACAGTGACCCAACTTCTGGAGACGATTCAGGACTCTGCCGCAGCCATTGATGTCAAATTAATGTCATTTTTTTTAGATTTTGAAAAAGCATTTGACCGCGTCTCACACAAAAAGTTCTTGATAAAACTAAAGAATATGTTGAAAAACGATTTACTGTTGGCGTGGGTACAGGCGTACCTATCGTCTCGATCTCCGTCCATATCAATCGGTAATGCATGTTCGAGCCCAGCTTTGGTAAGCTTCGGTATCCCACAAGGCTCAGTACTCAGGCCATTGTTCTATTTAAGTTTTATAAATGACATAAATGAAATGATCCTGCCATTCTTTAAAAGTGAAGGAGTACTCGTGTCGCACTGAAACATATAAGAATTCTTTTTTCCCCATACTATGCGGGAATTGAATGTCCTAAAGGCAAATATTGTAGAGGCTTCTACTGTGGAGACGTTTACGGCTTTGCTTAAGAATTCGTAACAATTTTGTGGTATTCAACATATTTTTTCTTTCCCCCAGTGCTCATTTTGACGCGAGGTGTCGTGTAATATTTTATAATGTTCTTTGTTTTTCTCGTTAATTTCTTCTGTATTGTGTACTGATTAGCGTCTACTACAAGGAGGTTTTCTTTTTGACAAAGTGTATTTTAAATCCCACTCCTGCTTAAAGCTTTGAAATATAGCCAGCAGTCTTTCGTAAATCAAATCAATTTATTTAGCATTTCTTTCAATACAGAAATAAATGCAAGGATAAGAACAAAAAGCTGCTTCTCGAGCAGCTTGACAACGATTCTTACCCCTTGTTTTCTCTTGGCAACGGATAACAGCAGAAATAATACAAAGCTGCGATTAAAATTGTACGAAGATAAGAGCATGCAGTATACATAGAAACTGTAAACACAAAATATATAGTGAACACAAAATACATAATATACATAGTAATTCCAAACAAAAATGCTGCATATTAGTAAAAAGTAATAATACCGGTTCAATGTAACTGATAGACATGGATTCAATAAGACGAATACTAATACTTAATCACCAATATTTTGCACACTGAAGAACATCTAACGGCGAAATTGATATATGGCTATACAGGACTAAAAACATTTCCTGCTACATTTGCAGGCATAGAAGCACAGACCACAGTTTTACCACAGTGTAATGCAGCCACCATTAAAAATACGTGCACAAAAGGCTGCAATAATAAAACAAGATTTCAAAACATTGACGTTACCTCCCTAAATTGTGAGTGAACAAACACTTAAGGTGTTGTTTCGATAGTTTGTGGATGTCCGTGTTTGAATTATGATAGTTGTTAAGTAAAGTAGGCATAATGTATTGTAGTCTGTTGTGACCATGATTCGTGCGGGAAAACGGCACCAACCATACTTCTCTTGTTCTTATATTGTACGGCACTTCGGGTGGTTTTGTTAAATTGCATAATCGTAGAAAAGGCATCCGATTAAATTTCAGGGAATATTTGTATTTTAATAGGGCATTCAGCTCGTACATATGTGTCACAGGAACAACACCAAGTAAGGGGAACAGGTCACTTGTGTGAGCGTCGTATGGAACATCTGCTATGTGACGGAGAGTTCTTTTTTGTAAAAGAAGGAGTTTGTTGATGTTCGTTAGTGATGTAGTTCCCCATACAAGATTACAATAGTTTAGGTGAGGATTGAAAATAGCATTATAAAGTAGCAGCTTTATTTTGAGTGGAAGAACTTGTCTAAATCGGCAAAGTATGCCGCAAGCCCTGGCCAGACATTTAATCACACAGCCTACATGGATATCCCAGATCAAGTTCTCGTGAAAGGTGACACCGAGTGTTTTCACTTCCTTTGTTATTTCTATCTTCTCAGATCCTAAATAGAGATTAAGATTACGGTCAACAAATTTTTGTGATGGCGAGAAAATGACAGCCTTTGTTTTTTTATTGTTTATGCTAAAGAATTAATTTTGCTCCATTCTGACAATTTATTCAGGGTAATATTTCCTAATTTCTCGAGTTCCGTCGTATCGTCACATTGAATGAAAAAACTCGTGTCATCTGCATAAATTACCAAAGAGGCTTCTGGGGATACCTGTGTTATATCATTAATGTATATATTGAAGAGTACCGGTCCGAGGACACTGCCCTGTGGTACTCCGCATGTGATGCTTCGTAATGTGGACTGCTCTTCTCCGATAGAAACGCATTGTTTTCTGTTTTCTAAATAAGATCTTAGGAGAGCAAGGACAATGCCACGAAAACCGTAGTGCTCTAATTTAGCGAAAAGAGTTTGATGATTAATTCTGTCGAAAGCCTTTGAAAAGTCAACGTAAACACCTAATGTTATTTTTCTTTCTTCGAATCCTTTGATAATGAAATCTTTTTGGGTTAGAAGAGCCAGTTCCGTAGACATATTTTGGCGGAAACCAAACTGGCGCTCCGACAAAACATTATGCTTATTACAAAATGACATAATCCTTTTACAGATTACTTTTTCAAATCCCTTTGAGATAACTGGCAGCACCGAAACTGGGCGGTAGTTCGAAAGCTCATTTTTGTTTCCAGATTTGTACAGGACAGTCACTTTAGCCCTCTGCATGTTCACTGGAAAGACACCAGTGGCTAGACACACATTGAAAATATGGGCAATAACGTCTACCAGGAGGTCGACAACAAACTTAATAGGCCTGATTTCCAGCCCGTCTATATCTCGTGCTTTGCTGTTTTTGCAGGACATAAAAACTGGGTGAATTTCCTGTGGTGTAATAGGTTCAAAAAAAGCAGAGTTTGCATTAGGTGCACCTAAAAAGAGTTTTGCATTTTCATTATAGTTGCTATTTGCAAGAGTTGTGAAGAATTCGTTAAAATGAGATGCTAATTGCGTACCAGTTAATTGCTGATCGTTGATTGTGATTTTCAGACTATCATTCTGTTTTGTACCTGGTTTCAATAAATGATTTATTTCACGCCATATGAGGTCACTGCGGCCAGATGCCTCATTAAAAACATGTTCGTAGTAATCTTTCTTAGATTCCGCAAGAACTTAGTCACTTTATTTCTGTATTTTTTAAAAGCAGAAAAGTCTGCAGGATTTCGAGTTTTCACGAAATGAAAGTACATTTCATCTTTTTCGCGTATCATTTCGAGGCACTCATCTGTGAGCCATGGCTTGCGAATTTTTTTTGAACTCTTTACTCTTTTCACATGAAAACAACTATCGTAAACATTCTTAAGGACAGTCATAAACGTGTCATATGCTAGATTTCCATCTGTGCATTCATATACAGAGGTCCAGTTTGTGCATTCCATCCGACTTCGAAAAAGATTGAGAGTTTTCAGGTTAATATTTCGTGTAAGAAAAGACATTGGGGGATTGGCACAGTTTTTCAAAACACCATTTTGTTTGCAGATCAGATAAACCGGCAAATGATCACTCAACTGTGCAGCAACGACACCTGATTTGGCGCACTCCGTTGTTTTGTTTGTGATAAGCAAGTCAAGAAGACTTTCAGAACAGGAGGTGATGCGTGTGGGTTCTGTTATGACGTTACTGCAGTGAAAGGAATCTAGAAGTGTTTGAAACTCATGGGAGCTGGAAGTATCTTCAAGAAAATTTATGTTACAGTCGCCACCAATAATAAGATTCAATTGATTGGAACATGTAAAGCTTAATAACTTATCTAGAAACGTGAAAAAGAGGTCAGGTTTACCGTCCGGTGGGCGGTATATAACGGAAAAAACTGTGTTTTGGCTTTGTAGTGTTAACACTTCATAATCAGCTGTCATAGCAGAGAATTCGGAGAGCATATTGCAAGTAAGGCGGTTGGAGACAAGTTGCAGTACGCCGCCACCTCGGCGTCGGCATCTGTTTAAGTAGAAGCTGTTGAAGCCATCCATGCTAAGTACGTCTTCTTGTGAAGTGTACCAGGTTTCTGTTACCATGATGACGTCAAATTTGATACTAAAGCTGTCAAAGAAAGCTGTCAGTTCGTCATTCTTATTTTTTGCAGACTGCGCATTGCAGTGCAAAAAACTAAGATAGCCATTTTTGTTTGGGAGTGTGACATCGCGTGTTGCGGTCATCGCGAAAATCGGTAAGATAAGCTAGCACATTTGAGGGTGGTACTTCAAGATATCTTTGCTAAGTCAGCTTCGCATGCGACTTAGCAAAATAAATAATCCTACACTCGGCAGAAGGGACAAACCAAGGTGTAATCGAAATCCTCAAGCAAAAATACCCCTATACTTCCAGGAAGAGTACAGGGTGAACCAAACCCGAAGGTAGAAGCTCCAATAACTATGAAGGCGTATATTGCTGCAATGAGGAAAAACGCGGCGCCAGGCCCAGACAAGATCACGGGGAGGATCCTATACAACCTCAGCGACACAGATATCGCCTCCTTAGTCGACCACTTCAGTGAGAAACATTGGACGGCTTCGAAGATCGTGGAAGTTCGCTTTATTCCGATGCCCAATAAGCCCCTATCACTAGAAAACCTGAGGCCAATATGGTGCTTGGGAAAATTATTTGAAAAAGTAGTCACCACGAGACTGACCGGATACCTGGAGCAAAATGACAGGCTAGCCAACACTCAATAAGGCTTTCGACCTCAGTTTTCAACGCAAGATATCCTCCTCCACTTATACAAGGGCACTGTGGAGCATCCGAAGGAACACGGATCTGGAGCCATTCCGGCACTAGATTTGTAGGGAGCCTTCGATAATGTTCTTCATCAAGTTATGTTGGAAAATCTAGCAAACAGCAACTGCGTAATAAGAACGTACAACTACCTCCGAGACTTCTTTGCTGCCAGGAAGGCTATCATCACCCTGAGAGAAATCAAGTCCGACCCAATCACCTCGCAAGGGGCAGTCCTCTCCCCGCTCCTTTTTAACCTCGCCATGGACCTCGCAGCCAAACTCTCGGCGATCCCGGGAATTAAACACTCGATGTGCTCGGACAACGGGCGAGACCAATCTGAAGAAAAACCCTCAAAGGGCAGTGGATGCCCAAGATGTCCTCCTCCACTTATTTTCACCACAAGGCGCGCGAGGGAGAGAGGCCTCGAATGCGCCCCGGAGAAGTCTAAACTCCTCATCCTCAAAAACCCAAGAGAACCGCTAGCTCCGGACATGACGGTCCGAGTAAACGGGAAAGAAATCCAGAATCCCTACGAAATCAAGGTTTTGGGTCAGCACATCCCCAAGGGGAGAATCAACAACACCACAATAAAGAAAACATCTAACACGACGGATCAGATACTAAGAATGATCCGTAGGATCCGAAACAAGCATCATGGCATGCGTGAGACGGAAGCGATCAGGCTGATCCAGGCGTTCGTCCTTTCGAGAGTGACGTACGGTACGGCATTCCTCAAGGAAAAGGAAGTAGAAAAGCTAGAAACCCTTGTCCGGAAGGCGGTACTGGGCATACTACGCACAACGTCCACTAAGCGACTCCTACAATTAGGAGTACACAACACCATGGAGGAGTTGGGGATGGCGCACCGAAACTCGTAACTAACGCGACTATCCCTCGCAAAACCCGGAGAGGCACTACTAAAGAAACTGCATAAAGCCCCACTGAGAGCGACCGAACAGAGGGTTGAGATCCCCAGAGAAGTCAGGGTCCGCGTCAAAGTGGCCCCTATACCGAAGAACGTGCAGCCAGAGCGCAATACTGGCCGCAGACGGGCAAGAGGCATCGCTCTACAGCCGGCATGGGATGACAAACCAAACACGCTGTACGTAGATGCAGCAGGTCCCGTAAATGCGTGTATGGCAACAGCGGTCATGATCCCGCATGGAGACCTAATCAACTGCGCCTCAGTCAAAACCACGGACCCGAGTTACGCGCAAGAAGCTCTCGTCATAACCACAAACCCAAGAGCAGCAGTTGTCCTCAAGGCGCTTACCGTAGTCTCCTGAACGGGGCGGCTCACGACACAGCACTGAATCTCATGAACAAAACGACCACCCATCCTTGCCACCGTGGTGTGGTTCTCGGTCCACCTTACTTAGGGGGAGGTAATGACGCCGCACATAGGCGTGCCCGATCACTTCTCAACCGGGCAGATCATCACCCAGCCGTAGACCCTACATTGATACGATAGGAAAGGCATTCGGACAGTATTGAGGTCAGCCCAATGCCGTACAGGGAACAACTGGCCCTACACAGAGAGGCCAGAAGAATCTACCCGACACCTCACAAAGCACCAAAGCCGAGGAACATGCGCTTTGACACATACAAACTAACAAACACATTTGATTTGAGCTAGTTGGTTTTAGCATGACATGTTTACGGTTGGCGCCAGTATGTCCTGTTGTGTGTGTTGTCTCCGTTTTTTTCGCGCCAGTACGCCTTTTGCGTAAACATAACAAACACACTTTCCACCCCTAAAAATTACATCAGTGGCACCCCACGCTACATAACCCTCAGTGCACGCATTTCGGCTAAATTGCAGACATATGTCACATGGTGTCGCGGTGAAGCGATGACGGCAGCTCGGTGGAAGAGGAATGGCGCGGAGAAAGTCTACTTCGAGGGTGAGGGGAGGGCGCCTTGAACTACAGATCCAGGCTGTCGTGGCAGAAGAGCAGCGTTCAGAAACGAGAACGCAGCCGAGACGCATCGCGGCGACTGGATCGCGTTGACAAGCAGCGACCGAAAAAGCAGAAGCGAGCAACATATGCAGCGTTGTCGTCTGCGCCCAGTGCAGCCAGACGCCCTTGGGCACCGGGCGGCGGAGGAACCTGTGGTTTCGAAATTTACGATTTCCACGTGGTCGCCGTCCTGGGGACGGCACGAAAGGCAACGAAACCCACCCACAAAGATTTGTTTACCATTTGGTGCCTGTGCAAGGCAACAAAACAAGGCGTATGCATTGGCGGGGGCCGTAAATTGTATTCCTTTCCACTGATGCCAAGTCTAGGGGAGAATGCCACACTAAACTGGCCTTGGTCGTTTAATTTGTGGCTGGCAGTTTGCGATCGAGCGAAATTCCACGCCGGGCGTCGCTTTGAGCGTTCCGCGCAGTTTGCAACATGTGCCACCTCGGGTCTCAGCGCGTGGCTCGAAGGCAGGCGCGTGAATTTTCCGCTTTTAACGGGGAAGGGAACGAAGGCGTGCGTGGCGCATACGCACGGCCCGGTCTTTGGAAGCAGTGCTAACAGTGCTAGTCGGTCTTTGGGTCGACATGCAAACGGGCACGCCATATTGCCGCAGTCTGACTGGAGAGGTGTGCAGAAATTGCGCCAGAATATTGACGTCTGCACGTGCGGGTGTCTCGTTCGTCTCGCAGAACGCAGCCCGCGCCGTGAAACGTTTCGTGACGCATTTGGTGTATTCACCGCTGGCAGAAAAGTGCTAGGAAGGGAGTGCCTAAAGTGGAGACCGACCGAAACATCTCTGAGCGAATCTGAAGGCAGAAACAGACCGTGAGAGGCGACCAAAATAAATGCCTTCTCTGGCGGGAGCGCCGAGACACGAATATACACGCCCCACGGAGCAAAGCTCTCAACCGCAACCATAATGATCGCTATAGATCGCTGCTCTTCCAACCGGAAATTCCCCGCGAAATCGTCGTTCCGGTTTTTGCTGCTTTACGTTCGGCTTCATTTTCGAACGTCACGCGCGTATGCTTGAAACAACGCTGTCTCTCTCTCGCTTTCCTCACTATTTAATGTTCTGTCTGTTTTGCGTGTGTTTCTCCGTGCCCTGTGAAGTGTTCGCAGGCTCAGCACAGTTCTACTATCCGAAAATAACCTTTCACTTCTTGCTCCTTCTTTCCCTGTTCTCTCTGCTGCGCGCGTCTGGTACGTTCGTTTATTGCCGACACACTGTGGGTATATGTATATACCGTATTTGCTCGATCCTACCGCGCCCTAGGTTGTAACGCGCACCCGTTTTTTCAAGGTCAGAAAAAATAGAAGCGCAGTCACTTAGATATTTTCATGCTTCGATACACCTTATTTTTCAGCGCCAGGTTTTCTTTGTCCGTTCCTCGCTTACTCGTCGGCGTCCGTAGCACATTCCTAGGCAGCGCGCCAACTTGCTTCTCTCCGACAACATCTTTCGACGGATGCTCCGGCGGCGGCGAACTCGGTAGAGCGCAACTTGCGCCCTGAACGGGAGCGTCGGCGACGGTTGCGCGCTCTGCTCCTGTGGGAAAGCCTCCGCACGCAAGCTCGCCTTTTTTTGTTTTTAACTCTTGTGAACTCGGCAACCGATGTTTCCATGCGTCATGCTGACCGGACGCGTCAGATACTTGCGAGGCTTGTCGGTATGCACGGTTTCTGCAGGCTAGGTCGGCGATATCGATAATATTCGATGCGCATTACTAAGCCACAATTTTATGGTGCCGATGGCAATGGGGTGTTGTTCGCATAGTGTAATTTTCGTGCTCGATTGTAACGCGCATATAATTTTTAGGTGAATATTCCAGAAAAAAGGCGCGCGTTAGAATCGAGTAAATGCGGTATGTTTAGAGGAAGTGCTCTTGGCGCCTGCGCTACTGCTCGGAACACAGGCGGTGGGCTCTTGCGAAACCGTAACTTGCGCACACCGCACCGAAAACAAACTCACGAACACCGGACTCCCTTTAAACCACAATAATGGTAAAGAAATAAGCGCTGCTTCGGTGCATGCGCGGGCCGCTTTTTTATGCGAAGCATACTAGCCGCACAACCGAGCTCTTCCTTGCTGCGCCGCACGCGGGCGCGTAGCTACCACTTGACCTACATCGGCGCACCACGTGATATGACGTCAAAACAACTGTGAAAGCTGGGGCTCAACTCGTGCGCTCGCTTGCGGACGCGCACCCTCCACCGGCGGCCTAACTCCCGCTCCTTCCGCTAGGGGCGCTGACGTCAAAACAGCTATGAAAGCTGGGGCTCAACTCGTGCGTTCGCTTGCGGACGCGCAGCCTCCGCCGGCGGTATGCTTCGCATCCTAGGCTTAACCATAAGCTAAGCCAGGCCATTTTTTTAACCGTTTAGCCATTTCGACATCACCTTATCTGCGCGTACAGCGCCTTCAGACGCTTTCGGGTCACTACAACGTGGGGCCGTATCCTCCATTGCGCAATAAAATTTCCGTTTATCCACGCCACTGCCAGAGTGCAATAGAGTTGTAGTTGCCGTTGGCCCACAAAAAGAAGAAAAAATGGCTGTGGCTCAGCTTGGCTAAGCCGGCTTATACGGAGCGGAATGCAACCGAACCAGTGGCCGAAGTCGACGCGGAGACGTTGGCAGCATCTGCCGCCCTTTTCCGCTTGAGATACTCTGCCACACTGCCGCCGCAGCTGTGGTTGCGGCGCACGCGAGCTCTCCTTTTCAATCCTCCGACATGTTGTCAGGCCTGCGACACAGCTGGCGAAGCGAGCGGAGGCGAGCGCAACGACGAGGCAAGCGGTGTGACGTCATGCCAAACGGCGGCTCAGCGGCGAGGCGCGCGGTATGACGTCATGCCAGATGGCGGGGCCAGCGCGCGGCTTCCGCCAGCTGCGGCGGTTGCTAGGCGACGGCTCAAGGTCGGTCACTGTGCCTCCTCGGAGCACTACTGCCACAGCGAAATCGCAAGTTCGTGGCCAATGTAGCTTTCGCTACAAAAAGAGACATCGGAGGCGGAATCGGCCGTGCCGCAAACTGCGCCTCAGCTCATCACGTGCGTGCCTTATGCGCTCGGGGCCCAGGCGTCGCTTCTCATTTTCCCACCGACGGCGCTCGCCGCAAAGCGGACTGCAAAGTGAGAGGATCGCAAAGTATGGAGCTGGAAACCGTCGCCTTCCTGACATAACCTGAAGGCTCTGTCTCAGTTTGCACTTAACCATACAAAACATGGCCCGAATTGTGATTTTTTTAAACCTATTTCGCCCATTAAATTGGTGCATGATTCACGAGAACACTTTCTGTATTGTGTGCCAGGCCAGTGCCCTGCGTGACTCAGTCGCGGCCGGTTTTGTCCAAAGTGCCGTGAATGTGCCATCGTGGGGCCAGTTGTAGCTTCCGCTGGGCGCCAGGTAATAGAGAGGTTGATCATATATGGGCTTTTTTTTCGATGGAGGGGAAACGCAAGAGGCGCTCGCGTGCTGTGCGATATCAGTGCACGTTAAAAGAACCCCAGGTGGTCGAAATTTGCTTAGCGCTTCACTACGGCGCCCTTCATGCGTTGACGCAATCCCCTTGGCGTGAACGATGGCGGAGAGGGCCGCATCGCACACTAGGCTAACAGCTCTCCGGGGTTTCTTTCTCCCCTTCATTACAAAAATCTGTGATGATTTTCTGATAAAATGTTAGTGATTTCAGAATTTCAGACATCACACTCATCAGGTATTTCTGATTACTGAGTTGAGTTTCTGATGTATTGGTGATGAAAATTGGCCGCCGATTTTCTAACTAAGACTTCATGTGTGTTTTCCTGTTGAGATTCTCATGTATTTCTTTTGCACACATGCTGAATACGTGATGTATTTCTGAATGGTTAAAAAAAATGAAATGTAGTGAATTCCATTTTTTACCGGCTCTTTAACATCAGACAGAAGCCGCTGCGGTGAAGCTCTCTTATATGTAACGTAAACATCCACTAGACTATTTTATGTGCTACTATGTGCTAACGTGGTACACCCCAGGACCATAATCTGCCAATCATTGCTGCAAACAGCTTCCGTCGACCCTCCGAAAAGAGCAAGTAACATGATGCAGAATAAGACATTACAATCTCTGGAAATACGTGCCACACCGGTACATTCACTCGATCTATACTCCATAGCGCGGCCTCATGCTTATATACTGCCTATAAGCCGCCCCCTAAAGGCCGATTCACACGACGGACCGTTCGCCCGCGGCCCACGCACTACGTGCTCATGCGTCAGCACATTGAGAGGCGCGCTGCCGGCCGCGGCCTCTCACGGCCAGCAGCGCGCCTCTCAATGTGCTGACGCATGAATACGTAGTACGCGGGCCGCGGGCGAACGGTCCGTCGTGTGAATCGGCCTTAAGGGAGGAGCGGTTAATAGGTTGAATTTTTGAAGATAATTTTGGCGTCATACACGCAATCTTCGGCTGGTACAAATGAAGAGGTTTAACTACAAATTTCTGTTCGTTCATGTGCATCATTGCTGCACGAGAAATTTAAAAAAGCGTCTGGGGTGGTGCTTGAAAAAGATACTGCTCTGATGTCTACACGCATCAGAAGAACTCTTTTTTTTTCATCAGGAAACTACATGCGAAAGCACATCAAGAATTTATGCTGTCAGTCCAGTCCCTAAAAGTTAAAGCGAAAATTCATCAAGAATTTATGATGCCAGTGTGGTACAAAAAAGTTAATGCAAAACTCATTAAGAATTTATGATGTCGGGCTGATGCGAAAACACAACATATGTGGCCTTTCTGATTAATTTGTGATGACTCATCACGATTGTATCATAATGATATCAGAAATACAATATCCATTTTTGTACTTGCACGTCGCGCGCTGGCGAGCTCGCGTCCTGGCAGCGCTGTTTTTGTTTGTTTTTTCAAAAATGCGCTGAATTTTGTGTAAGCCGTTTTGTTGGCCTGGGCACCCATTATTACGTTTTATTCTTTGTTTGCACCCACTGCGACGCCCAGACTTCCCGCGGACTCCCCAAAAAAGCGACTACTACTAGGCGCAGCTTGAACTAAATTAAGGAAGTCTCGTTTTCCGTTTCTTCTAAGCGTTAATTGAAGAACTCCCTAATTTGGGCCAACTACGCAGTTTTTAATTGCCACCTGCAATACCAACGCGGCATCACAAAGAGGATTGTCGAAAGAATCGGCAGACCGGAGGTGCTTCCATCGCGGGCAGCGCTCGGTACGCGGCCGTACACATGAGGGCGCCAGTTAGCGCCACGTGCTGGCGAAGTGGGCGCTCGCCGCCTACCGCGCGGCGGCCAATCAGCGCATGGGAACTGGCGGCGCGAAAGCCGCTAGTGCTAGAGCTGAGACGATCATTTTCACTCGCCTTGGGAAATTTCACTTGTTAACTGCTGCCGATCGCCGACAACGCGATCGCGTACTGCGGGGACAGGTGAGATCATCAGGTTTTTGGACAACACCTGTTGTGCCTTGGGTCATAGCAAAGTACGTCCCGCGCAATTTTTTTGGTTTTGACTTTGTCCCTTCCGTTTATTGCCCCGCGTGAGTGCTGGACGTGCGCCGTTTTCAGGATGCTGTTATATGTTTTTCCCTCTGAATAAAATTTCAGTTGCGAGACAGCGCGTGTGGTGTGCACTTCGTCCGTCGTCTCTGTCGGCGCTGTATTTTTCTGTGAAAATTAGCGTAGCCCAACTTCGCATCCTAATGCGGATCGTCAACCGCGGAAGATGAGCGACAGCCCAATCGCCTCCGGCTACAAAACGCGGGTCAACTCTCATATATTCCTGCAGTGGAGTAGCCTTGGCGTAGCCAACTTTTACCAGTAGCCACTCGGGACGCTAGCATGGCGTTTTCTTCGCCGACCCTGTCCAGTCGTGCTCCGCCGGCTTTAACGAATCAAACATCGTTTCTTCTTGATTCACCAACCCTTCACAGTCCATACACTTAGCCTGCTCTTTTCTGTGCCATTTTAGCACCGCTTCACGTGTAGATACTACACAACTTTCCACAATATGCTCACCTGCCTGCCTAGTGCCAGTTTGCTCCTGGAAAAGGAATAACAAGCTGTTTAAGTTTTTGGTTCTTTTCAACTCTTGCAACATACTAAATATTATACTTGTAAACTGGAAAAAAGACCCACAGATAACTTACGTCTAACCCTGAAAAATTCTAGCTGCTGGTTCAATAACCCGGGCGCAAAGTACCAATCCAAAAAAACGTACCTCTAACTATACCTAAAATTCAAATCAAAAAATGGCAGTGGCTTAGCTCAGCTAGACCAGGATATGCGTAGCGAAAGCAGTTTCGTCTCCTGACTTTCGCTACCGACCCGCCGTCGGTGTCGTTCAGCAGCTTGGCGGCGTCTCTTCGCGAGACGTTCCTCTCGTTCTTCGGGCGCATCGGTCGCCCGCTTAGCCTTTCTGGCCTTGTTTTCACGCCTCGTACCACGCGACGACTTCTGGATCGGGTGACTCAATTTCACGCAGCCTGTGTACTGCTGCCGTGACGAGCACGGCCGCTCCCTTTCTTCCATGGTGCGCGCCTGAGGAGCGAGCGCATCGCTTTCGGCTTATATCCAGTGTTGTAGGCGTTTCCGAAAAAAAGTAACTAAATACATTACTCGTTACGTTAAAAAAAAAGAACGCGTTACCGCCCTACGTTACTTACAAAAAACGGTAACGCGTTACTGTTACCAAAAAAAAGTATCGAACATTACTTTGCCGTTACTCCATGACCATAAATTTTAATCAGTGCGTCTTCGCTGCAACTGTAACCTGTAACTCGTCTTCTCTGCAAGGCTTTTTTTCCAACCAAAACATCTCAAACCCTGACGACATGCTCATATTCTTCAAGCGAATGAAAACTCCGGATGGTCGCACTCTGCTTGCAACAGGCAGGAGGAGGAGGGAGGCCGTCCTTTGTCACAGTGCTGCGTTGTTCCTTGTTCTGGCTAGGGGAGAAAAGGGGGGAGGGGGGCGGGTATGACTATGAAGGGAGAAAGTTGGAGCGACAGTGATGTTGAGCAAAAACTTTTTACAAAGTTTAGTATGAGGTAGCTCACTACTACCCGCACAGGAACAAAGGCCCATTTCTTTCTTTTTTCCTCTACTACAGTGCTGCAGCCGGTTGTCTGCAAACCCCTTTTGTCTGCTGTGCCATTGTACTCTTTCAACGTCTCTCCTAGGGCCATCTTAAAGTAAACTGGCGACATTCCTGAGTTTACCCAGAAGAGGGAACTGCTTCCACAAAGAATGCGAGAGTGTCGCCTGGGAACGAGACCCTTTGGTTGGAAAACAAGCTTACGGAAAAAAATTGGCAGTGGCTTAGCTCTGGTTAAGCCTGGATATACAAGCGAAAAGCTGGAGTTATGCTTTGTTTGACGTCATGGCTGTCGCAGTTCGCGCACAATTCACTGGGAGCACCACGATAACGGTGTAGGCAAGCGCGTTATTAGCCCTCCTTCCGCATGCGTGGCAACTGTGGTAAGCACGCGGCTGCAACGAAACGGCAAACGGTGGCGAGGAGGCTAGCGCGCAGTAGCCAACTCCCTCGCTACCACTTCTGGGACTTCTGCGCCTCTTCTACGGCCGCCGCTCACTCGTTCTCGCAACGCCTTGCGAAGAACCTTCTTCTCTTGGGACGGCGTCGGCGACCGCGCGGCAGCGGCGAGCGGTAAACCGGTGGCGAGGAGAAGTGGCGACGTAGCTCGGGCCGCGGCGGCGCCGAGGGGTGGCTCACGCGAAGCGCGGTGTTGACGAGCCTAGTGAAGCTTTTCGCGTCAAAACTGACTTACAGATTTCGGCAAATGGTCCACTGGTGGCTCGGCATGCGTCCACTCTTTAGAGAGTTGTGTGTGTGAGTGGTTTGGAGGTGAAGACAAATGTGTGAATGAGTGTTCGTGCTTTTGTTTTTTTTACTTGAGTGCGTCGTCAAGGGCCGGTGTTTTTTGGCATGCATGCGAGCCGCATCAAGGGTCGTCGAGATCACCTGTAGATTTTTTTTATTTGGAACATCATTTTCGGCGTTTTTTTCTGAAAAAGAGGCGGAGGGGGACAGTTGAAATAAAAAGTAACTAGTAACGTGGGACCTCACGTTACCAGAAAATGTTCATTACCCGTTACAGTTCCGAAATGGTAACGAGTACGTTACTAAGTTACAGAAAAAAGTAATCCGTTACCGGTAACTCCGTTACTTGTAACGCATTACTGACAACACTGCTTATATCCATGCTGCGCGGAGCGACTCTGCGCATGCGCAGTGAGGCGCATAGCGAGGTGATCGGAACTCTGCGCAGCGGCTGCGGCAGAGCGACAGCGCGCGGCGCACACCTGTGGGTCCGGCATGGAGGAGAGAGAGAGAGAGAGAAAACTTTTATTGCTCTTTCAAGAGATTCGCGGAGATGAAGACTTCTTGGTCGTCCTGCTTGGGCGCTGGCGACTTGAGTCTTCGAGCAAGGGTGGGCCCTCAGTCCAGGGCTCCACTGAGTCGTGCCGCTTCAACAGCGTGCTGTACCAAGGCCCTCTGGACCTCGAGCTCGCTGCTGGAGAGACAGCTCTCCCATTGCTCCTCACTCGGTGTTTGATAATTGTGGAATGCTATGTTTCTTTCGCACTCCCAGGTAATGTGATAGAGTGTAGGTGTACCGCCGCACCAGAAAAAAAAACTGAGGGAACGTGATATCACGCGGTCAGCGTGCGCAAGCCGAGTGTTTATGAAGCCGTTTTCTCTCTCAGTTTTTCGCTCTCCGAGTCGGTCCTTTATGTTTTGGTTGTGGTATGTTCTAGTGCGCGCGTATGCGTGGCTTGTGTCGCGGGGCGTCTACAGCAAGGAGGTTGATGTACAGTCAGTTTGCCACGCTAATCCGCGCATGCGCGTGCGCAACGGGGCTAGATTTTACCGCACGCTGTCTGTGGCGTGATCACGGGGGGACAAACTTTTTTTTTCACTATATATTTACTTGTTAAGACTAGGCTTCAAGGCTGTCGCCGGACGCTTCCTCCCCAGTTTTTTTTTCCTGCATGGGCCCCAGCGCAACTGGTTGCCATGGTAACATCGCATGCGCAGTGGTGGTTTTTGCCCGGCTCCGCGAAATGTGCTTCTGCTAGCCTAGTGCAGCTTTCGCTACAAAATTTTGTGAGCGCATTCATAACCCCAATGAGAACTGAATGCGGCAGCATGCGGTACGGTGCCAGGATGTGCGCGAATGGCGGCGAGAGGAAGCGCGCGCGTCGAGACGTCCTAGCGTGTGGTGTGCACCGTTGCGTTTGGGGAACTCGCGCGCCATCTCTTGGTGCGGCGGCGTACTCCGCGGCGCTCGTAATTCTAGCGGCTGTCGCATGCCGGCGCAACTACGAGACATCAAGCGGATTTCAGTTGCTCGTACGCATAAGTGTTTCTAATTGGCAACAAGAATCGGTGATGTTAATTGGTCATCTTGATTAACTAAATGTAGGGTATGGTGTGGGGCGAGGCGCTCACGCAAGGCTTCCTTTTATGGCCCCCAACGCTAGCTCCTGTCTCACAGCCAGTCCGCGTTCAGTCCTCTATGAAGCAGGGTTGCCCAATGTCGCCGCCCCTTTTCGCATTATACTTGGAGCCACTTTGTCTAAGTGTGACAAACAGTGCAGCCGTCGGTGGTTCTCGTATTACAGATCACGAACTTAAGGTATTAGCCTATGGGGATGACCTCGCGTTTTTTGTTCTGATCAGCCAAAAATCTGAGGTTATTTGTTTAACGGAAGACTTCGGTTCAGTGTCAGGAGCTCGAATTGGTCGTTTTAAGAGTTGCAGCCTCTGGTTTGGTATGTGGAGAGCGACGCCTGCCGAATGTGCTGGTATGCAATGGACACGTACGCCACCAAAGTACCTTGCCGTTGCTTTGAGTGCCTATAAGCACAGTGCATGTTACTGGAAGAACCGCGTGCCAGCTTTTCAGTGCTATGCTTTTCGGCCCGTTCTGCCCTTTCTGTCTTTTCTGCCCCATGGTCTCTCGATTTTTGGCAGGGCGACCACATGCAATCTGTTTCTCACTGCTGAAATTAATTACGTACTGAAAATTATTCATTGCATAAGACTTTATATCCAGCCTTTACAGAATATTTTCGCAACTTCTGTGTGGGGTTCGTCGTTTGAATCACTGAGGCGTGATAACCTTTTCTGGCCTGTAAGCGCTGGCGGCCTTTGTTTAGTCCACCTGTATGTCCGAGAGATCGTTTCAAGTTTCATGTTTTTCCGGGACACTACTCACCTAATACTGCGCGCATTCTCGCAAGTAAATAAATTGTTCATGCTTTGCCGAACCTCATATTGTGCCTTATAATGTTCCTCATCGTCCGTGTGTGTGGGGGCTCATGCATGAGGTGTTCGTTTCCTACTAGTTCGTTTGTCCCCTGAGTTCCTTTTCTTTCTGTCGAGAAAACGGTTGTGCAAGAACTTAATCTGTGCGCCCTTCCCTCCGCCATTGCTTCGCTGTGTGTATTTTGGCTTACCGGGACATGGCGTACTCGTACAAAAACATATTTCCTTTAAGCTACACACAGAGACATTGCCGGTTAAAACATGGCTAGAGAAAAGGACATTTTTGCCTCTACGGTAAATTGCCGCCTTTGTAATTCTCCTGAAATGATTGAACATTTTTCCATCAGTTTGCGAGATGCTACACTCTTCTAGGATATCATGCAAACGAACATTGAAAAAGAGAGTTTCACGCCGCATTCTGTGAGATACCTCACTGCACTGCCATTTGTTGATGAAGCCTTATTTTCAGCTGGATTATACAGCCTCTTGAAAACACACCTGGTGGACCGACATTGTGAACCTGTTGTTTCTGCTAAGGACTATTTCAGTAGAATGATGGTACACCTAAAAGAATAGTTTGCCCAAAGCGAGTTTGGATTGGAGTGGCACTCACTCTTAGTGTTGCACTGCTGATTGCCTTTTTTTCTAGTTGTTTGTTGCTTAAATGTGCCCTATTATGATCTATTCGCTACGTGCTCTGCATTGACTCTTTTCTTGTTATTGTTTGCTTGGATGCAACGATTTTCCACTGTTTGTTTAATGTTTGTACGCGGCTCATGTATACAAAACATCCCATCAATATAATAAATACCATGTTAAAAACAAAGTCCTTTGTGGTCTAGGAGTAGCGCGCCCCGCTCTCAACCCATCGTGCAGTGCTTCGGCCGCCGGCTCGATCATTTCTTTTCACAGCGCAGTTGGTTTTCTTTCTCCAGAGTCACTACGTAAAGGCGGTGGAATGACGACAGGACCCCATAGACCGACTATAAATTGTGTAGTGACGTGATCACTATTGCGTTTTGTGACCATTCAAGCGTGTTTCAATTGCCCTCGGTAGGTGACGTTGTTAAAACGTCCCGATTAGGGTGCCTCGATGCCAGCGCCGCTTTTCAGGGTGGGGACACCAACTCCTTTCGGCGCCATCTTGGTTCTTTCAAATGCGCTGACTGTGTTGCGGCGGCAGGTTATTTATCGGTCAGAGAGAAGGGGACGGGCGTGTAAAGCCAATACCACCGTGATGTAAATGTAAATTTTCTTCTCTGCCGTCTGGTTAGCAGTCTGCTTACATAAACGTTGGTTTCCAAAGAGGGTGTGCGACACATGTCCCGTGTACCGTGACTTGAAGGTGGCAATATTTTCTTGCGAGGTTACCCCTTTTTTATGAACATTTTTCACTCGTGTGCTTCCCACAAGCATCACTGGAATTATTATTACAATTATTATTACATTTGGATGGAATTTCGTAATCGCAGCACTTTTAATAATAGTTTTGTTTCTTAATATAGATTTCTAATCATATTTATGTGACTAGAAGAAAAATGACACGTTGCATGAGTAGGCTGACATAAGTGCCTATTGAAGTGGAAAACAATTACTAAGAACATTTTTCAGCAATCAAACAGAATTTATTTGCAATATTAAGTAGTCATTTCACTTTATAAGCTCACAAGAAGGTTGTCTGCTTAAAATGTGCTTGCCTTACTGTAGGCTCGTGCCTGCTACAGTCTTGCTAGCGTAACACTCGGCTGGTTTTTGAGGAGTGTTAAGCCATCGGAGATAGATGCGAAGCCGTGTGGAGACAAAGCGCTCAAGAAGTTTTCCAATCACATCTTTGTGTAGGCAACATGGGTTTTCTGGCAAGGTTGCATGCTTTCCAATAATTTTCTTCAGTGCTTTCAAAGGCGGTCTCAGACGGGTCAGATCTTGAGCTTCAGCAAAGGACTTGAAAGCACTCTCACACAGAAATACAAAGTCCAGCACTTGTCTGCTTGCATAAATTAAATTTCTGCCACCTTGGACATATTGTTTTAGTTGAGTAAACATTTTTCATCAATCAAACACAATTTATTTACAATAAATTCAGGGGGCACTTTGACTGTCTAAAGTGCGTAGAGGCGAAAGCGTTTTCCCCACCACTTTCAGTGCTTCTGTGGCACTGGTGGCGTCACATGTAATTGAGTACTAATTACTAAGTGATGACAGATCACTAATTAATGGTTATTTACTGATTAAAGCCTGAATACTAATTAACTGCTAATTACGCTTAAGCTTAAGCTTCGCCTTTAGGAGTGGAACGCGACAGCGTGTTGTAGCGCTGCCAGGGAGTCCACGGAACGCCACCACCCGTTCGGCGCGATGCCTTGCCGTTTCAACGCAACGGTTTTTGAGGAAAGGAAATGGCGCAGTAAATATCTGTCATCTCGATGGACACCTGAACCGCACCGTAGAGGACCGGAGGAAGTGGAAGTGGAAGAAGACACAGAGGGCCCGTAATGAAGAAAAGGAAAATTGTATTTGAGGAAAGGAAATTACGCAGTAACAGTCTCACATATCTCGGTGGACACCCGTCAAAATTCAGGGGGGGGGGTGCACTTTTTTGACCTAAAGCGTGGTCGCTGATGTGTGGTTAAGATGTTAAGCTTCGCCTCTAAGAGTGGAACGCGAGAGCGTCTTGCAACGCTGCCAGGGAGTCTATAGAACGCCATCGGCCATTCGGTTCTACGCCTCGCTCGTCGGTAAATTGGTTTTTGAGGAAAGGAAATGTATTTCTCTCTCATATCTCGGTGGACACCTAAACCTCGCCGGAAGAGAAGGGAGGAGGATGGCAGTGAGCGAAGACACCGTATTCACTAGACGTGCCTTTGTTCATTCCAAACCATCGAGCTGGCATGGCGGAGTGGATAGCATGCTCGTCTCGCACTACGAAGACCGGGGTTCGATTCCCGAGCTCGACCAATTTCTTACTAGGTTTTATTTATTTATATGGCCTGACTAGAGAAGTTAATTAGGCTAATTGGGTAATTAAGCATTAAACTAAGTTCAGTCCCACTTACTTGGAGCATCACTATATGGTCCCTTCAATTGGTTGCATGGTTACTAGCCAAAGTACAATTGGCCCCGTTTGAAATTGGCGCACTGTTACGTCACGACCGTTTCGACCAACTTAAAAGCGTGACATTCTCTGTCGACAACTGCTGCTTACAACGATGAGACATTAAAGGCTTTCGCCTTAATATTAAGTAGTTATTTCAGTTTATGAGCTCTCAGGAAGGTTGCCGCAAGTAAAACGCGACAACTGGGCACCGACGGACACAACGAAAATATGCGAGGTCGAGTGTTAAGCTAGCAAGACTGTAGCAGGTACGAGCCTACAGTAAGGCAAGCACATTTTAACCAGATAACCTTCCTGAGAGCTTATAAAGTGAAATGACTACTTAACATTGTGAATAAATTCTGTCTGATTGCTGAAAAATGTTCTTAGTAATTTTTTCCCCTTCAATAGACACTTCTGTCAGCCTACTCATGCAACGTGTCATTTTTGTTCTAGTTACATAAATATGTTTACAAATCCATAATAAGAAACAAGATTATAAGCTGTCGGGAAGGTTATCTGGTTAAAATGTGCTTGCCTTACTGCAGACTCGTACCTGCTACGGTCTTGCTAGCGTAACACTCGGCTGGTTTTTCAGGAGTGTTAAGCCATCGCAGATGTTGCCCTTTCGCACTCGATCCAGTGCACAGAGGGACACAACAGCCAGTCATGTTTTGTTAACAAGCCCGCACATGACAAGGCGCTACACAAAACACGAGCTATCGCTCCACAACGCCACCAGGTCAGTGAAACAACGCACGCACGCAGGTCCGTTCAGGTCGACGGCCGGCCGGAAAGAACCAACATGGCGCCGAGAGGCGGCGCAGGGTGGTACAAAGGCATACTGAAAAGCAGCGCTGGCATTCAGGCACCCTAGTCCCGATGTCTCAGGAATTTCCTTCTCACACCACCGGGGTTTCCGCCCAACGTGGGCGCTCCCGCTGTCATCAGTGTGCAGGGTATTTCACTCAAATCTTTACACATTTTTTTAAATAGGCTTTTTGAATGAATTACCCGCCGCGGTGGCTCAGTGGTAAGGCGCTCGTCTACCGAGCCGGAGTACCCGGGTTCGAACCCGACCGCGGCGGCCGCGTTTCGATGGAGGTGAAATGCCAGAGGCGCCCGTGTGCTGTGCGATGTGAGTGCGCGTTAAAGATGCCCAAGTTGTCGAAATCATTCCAGAGACCTTCACTACGGCACCTCTTTCTCTCTTTCTTCATTCCCTCCCACCTTCCTCCCTTCCCTTACGGCGCGGTTCAGGTGTCCGCCGAGATATGTGAGACAGATACTGCGCCATTTCCTTTCCTCAAAAACCAATTTACCAATTTATTTTTTGAGTTAGAAGAGCGCTTTTTATGGCATAGCATTGTAAGGGGTGTAGTGCATAAGATTGCAGCTGATTCGTGCTAACTAGCAGGCTGGTTAACTAATATTGAATAGTTAACTTTTCAACTTTTTCAAATATTGAATAGTTAACTTTTCAACAAGAGCCACGTTGCCCACCGTAAGTGGTATCCATGTCAGTTTTCAGAATTTACACAATGCGGTTAACCTCGGCGCAGTGGCCCAACAAATTCTGGCTATTTCGACGAGTTACGTGCACTGGAGAGGTTGCTTTGCTTGCACGCCTCTCGAAAGCGCATGCATTTTGGCGCGATGTTGCCAGATTTTTGTTGGGCCACAGCACAGACGGTAACCTCGTTTTTGAAATTCTACAAACTCATATGGATATTGCTTACCGTGGGCCACACGCCTCTCAGTAATTAAAGAGACTAACAGGAATAGCTAAAAACTTAACGATTCGTTATTAGTTAACCGGCGTGCTAGTTAGCACATCTTAGCTATATTCTGATGTGCTACATCGCTTACAATTCGATGCCGAAAAATGCGCTCATCTAGCTCCAAAATCCTTTTTTTTTTAAGAGTTGTGTAAACTGTTAGGTCTGTTTAAACACCCTGTATATGTATCCAGGCCGCCGAATGGAATTCCAGGAGATGGGAATAATGCATCTTCCCCGCTTGGCTTCCATCAGTATGTCGTCTATGGAAGCTTCTTGTAACAAGCCCCATCTTTTGGATTACTCTTGAACCGTCTCTTGTACTACATTAGCTTGCCATGATACTAGGAGAAAATTTAGGTAGTGCTTTTACCGCATACCTTATTGTTTGCTGTCGCCTATTTCTTTTTGTTTTAGGTTCAGTAAAATGTGGTCTGTCTACAAAAGGCGCGTCTTTTGAAATTTTTGGTCCATGTTCGGTGTCCGAGGGCGGACGTGTTGCGCGTTCGTTGTCTGTGCCAGTCCAAGTTCTGCCTTTCTCTTCTCTTTCTTATCGCTATAGTTTGGCTGCTGCTGTAGAAGGAATCCGCACCGCTCCTTTCAGTTTCTTATTTTGCTCCAGCTTGCACGCATGCCGTGGTGTCGAAAAATAGATACAATAACGCCGCTTAAATGGGCGCTGAACCTATGTCATGTCGCTTCTTCTGCAGCGCGATCAAGCTTATGCCGCTGCCATATGTAGTTGTCCGGATGTTCGAGACATCTCTGAGTCGGTTTCGCAGTGCATTGCAGACATAAATGAATTTGTGACTTCGCGGTGAGCGGTTTACACGACGTCGGCACGAGAAACACCGGTCGAAGCGAGACCGGTGTTTCATAATTTAGAAAAAAAGCGGCGTGGTCTTACCTGGAAAAAGAATCGAGGGAGCTCTCAACATGGAAGATGGATGGGGGGCCTCGCTTGAATCCGGTCAGTGCGGGCGTGATAGTGGCCCTCGGACGAAACAGCAGCGGGGCGTGAATTGCTTTGAGCACAACGAGCCATCTCCGCCCAACTTTCCGACGCTGCAGCGCGAGGGATGGATTTCCACTGTCTGCGTCAAAAGAAGCGGTACAAAACATCGCTCGAACAGCAATAGCCTTCAACAGCACACACAGGCGCACATTACGACGGACCGTAAAAAGTTACCACTTACGGCGTACACCAGTGATTACTTACCCGTCTCTCAGGCGACAAAGAGCGCGCCGTTGTCAAGTGCTCTTGTGTATTTTGTTTTGTTTGTTGCCTCTGAGACGTGCGCCATCTCCTTGAAAGCGGCTGCAAAGATGCCGCTGCCCAGAGCCTTTTTGCTTGCATTTTGTGCACCCACACTTGGCGCCGTCCTTCGCTCTGCTCGATTCTGCCTTTGGGATTTTTCCCTCGGTAGCAGGTCCTTCGAAAGGAGAAAATGCAGAGACGCTGCAGAGGCCGAGAAGCTTTCGACTTGTCCAGACAGCGCGATTCAAAATGGGCGCTGTGTTTTGGTAGCATCCTTCCTGCAAAACTGTTTACAGGAGCGGCGTAACCGAATGGAGCGTGCATCTCTTCCGTTCACTGTGTGGGTGGTGACCCTGCAAAGGGAGCGATTGCGTATGCCACTTCATCTCCCTAAAAATATGCACCTGTGCCTGTGTTACCTAAACACACACTCAACAATGCAGACATATTCTCGCCCCGTATGCCTTGCGTTTTTTACTTTCAATCCTTGCGCTTCACCGCAATTCCCAAGATGAATGCGTGCATAGAAGGAAATGAAAGCAGCGTGGAATTCTGGCAAGAATACCGTATCGAGCTTTTTTTTCACTTGTCACTCGTCTTTCAACGTTTCCGCATGGTTGGCTTCTTGTGTCTTTTCCCTTCTGGCTCGTCATACACGCGCTCCACACGCGTTGAAGGAGAGCGGCGCTTTTTCACGTTTTCCTAATCTTGCGTATGCAAAGTGCTTTATCTTTTCATTTTGCTTTCGTGTTGCGCTCACGCTATAAAATGATAAACAGGGAGAAGACTGTCTTGTTACCTACAGCGTTTCTGGACTGTTCTTGGCGCTCTTCTTCCGACCGTCGGGAAATGCTCACGGCGAAACACACGCTCGCGGACCGAGGTGGGGAGTGAAGCCGCTTCGTCTCGGTTTCCAAACGACGCACGCGCATAGCTGCGGCTGGCTTGGCGAAGAAAGGCCGAGGAAGCGAAAAACCTGCGAACAACGCAACTTCACTCGCTGGGTGCGAAAACCGGCGACCAATCTTCTAGCCCGGTCAGACATTTTCGCCCGGCCTTGCCCGGGCGGCAGTTTTCATCAGCCAATAGGCGCCCAGAATTGCTTCTTGCCCTCCGCAATGGCTGACGGCCCTCCGGCCCGATTCGAGCAAAAGTTTTGCCGCTATTGCCGAAGCAGGCGTTTCATTTGGCAATAGAACGCAACGAAATCTGGGATTGAAGTTAGCACGTGTACTTCAAACGCCTGAGGCGTTGTTTGAAAAAGCTTCCGAGCAGTGCTTAAACCCACCACGAGTATTTTAAGCAATCGAGACACCCCGTGTTTGAATGTAGGGGCGGCATGAATCCGAAGCATGCAGCCATTTTTAAGGCGAAAGCCTTTAATGCCTCATCGTTGTCGACACAAGGTTGCCAGCAGAGGTGTCCCGCTTTTCGGTTGGTCGAAATGGTTATGACGTCGAAGTGCGCGGATTCGAACTAATGAGGTCACCCACGGATGCCTGACGCCCCCTTTTGGAGCACAGGACAGCTAATAAAATAGTTGTCGTCCGCTCCGACAGGAGGCGTAAGGCGTCCGTGGGTGACCACATTACATACCTCATTACTGCGAACAGAGCCATGGATAAACTCGCCGAGTCGTGCTAAAGAAGCAATCAAAGTCGGCAGTCAAAGTGTGTAATGATAATGTGTAGACAAATAAAGCACTAGTACAGCACAAACAGTCTCGCAGTCAATGCCAAAAAGTGCGCCAGGAAAGGCATTCGCCTTATAGCACTTTAGAGAGCCAAACTGCCCCCTGAATTTTTTTTGTTCTTCGTTTAAGCGGTGGTCGAAACATCAGTTGTCTATCGTTTGGAAAATTTTGCTGCGATTCTTAGGAAGAATAATTAACATGTTTTCTAATAGGCGAAACTGAGAAAAATGCAAACTTTGAAGCTCTACACAAAGGGTGGAAGGGGAACCCTCACACCCATCCAGAGCTCAGCTCCCAAGGCTACACAACAACAGCGCAGGTTTGTTTCAGGTCTGTGACATCAGCAAACCTTTAAAAATGATTTCACACTGTCGTATAAAATGAACAGGCCGCTCCCTCGCTCTCCCTTTTTATTTCTCTCTCCACCTGTGCTCGTATCACCCTTCGATGGAGCCAGACTTTGAGTAGTGCTGCCTAGGCCGAGCGTAGCGAATGCAAGTTTTTCCTTTCTCTTCAGGGGGCGGCTCGTTGTAATGCAAACAGTGTGCCTGCAATCGCTTTTCTCGCTTTAGTCGTGATGCGGAACCATTTACGACTCGTGGCCTACGTTGACTATAATACGTTTGCTGCCAACAGAGTGCGTAGGAACAACGCTGGCAATCATTTCAGGCTCACCTCAAATGGGCTGACGTTGGTGTATATATAAACAGGCTCCTGCGGCAGCACCTAAAATACGTAGCAGCCGGTCAAGGATGCTTCAGGGAACGATGCCTTCCTCACTTATTTTTTCTTCAGGCGTCGTTTGGCTTTTGTGCCCGGCAGCCAGTGCGAGTAATGACAGCGTGGTCGTGTTCGCTCCTTCCTGTCATTTGTACATCCCCTTCGCTGCGAAAGCCGGACCTGAAGGACTATAGACACCTTGCGTGTCTTTCAAATGATGCTTTAGACATTTCGAGTTTGTGTGATAGTAAAAAGCGTCACAATCTGCTGCAGCGGCCACACCTGATTGGTTGAAACGCCGGAACCGGATGTCGGTTCGGTTGCAACGTCAGCGGCGGCGGCGAGGTGTCACTGCGTTGCGGTTGCCGCAGCAAAATGTCCTGCGCTGCTATTGCTCTTTGGCGAGAAATGGAACGCGGCCAAAGCGACGCAAGAAACATTCAGTCGCAAGTCTAGTTGTGAATCGTATTGCACTGTAAAGTGGTAATCTGATTTATTTACCCCATGGAATTCAAAATATAGTAACAATAGTTGAGGTACTCTCCTCTACACCGTAAAGGCGGGAGGTGTATTTGAAGAATAAAATATTGTACGCAGCTACGCGTGGCTTTGCAGTGACAAAAGGCGGCCGCTGCAGGCGCCGATGGTAAATAAAAGGCAGCTAGCTTGTTCTCACAACACCGCGTTTCACATTCATTTCGAAGGGAAAATGGAAAGGAGAAGAAAATTTGTGGCATGCGGTCGCTCGCTGCACAATGCGCGCTCCCGGTCGTGCCGAACCATCAAGACGTCGTGACGACTGCAACATCGCTGAACGTACTCTGATCGGACGGTTGTGCCCACGGTAATTTCCGTTGTTCATTCATTTCATGCGGGCTTCGCAAGAACCGCGAGATGCCGCTGTTAGGTTTTTCAATTTTTCTGCAGCAAATAAATGAAAGGTATGAGGTAAAACATCTTCTTCCTATGGTCCTCTTCATATATGCGTTGGAAGACTTCGCAGACCAAGTTTTCATAGGTTCGCCATGGTGCAAAGCGCACGCGCGCCGATACTCACGCCTGAAAACTAACCTGCAAGCTAATTCGTGAGCTTAGTTCAGAGCCACACCACAGCGGCTATTGAGAACCGCAAGGGACGCCGAAAAACCACCTCTGGCATGTCAGACGCGTCGGTGTAGTAGCCGGCGAGTGACCATCCGTGCACTTGACCAGTTTCACGCTGCATGCGAGACATTATACATGGTCATGATGAAGGACGCTTCAACAGGTAATGGAGGGTTCTAGAACAGCATACGCACGTTTGCGCGCCGTAAACGCAAGCTTTTTGCGGGACATCATGCTTTATGTTACATTATTCTACGTACGCTGACGAGATAACCCCGGTGATAGTGGCGCCATCCGGCTTGGATGACGAGAAAAATTTGTAGAATAAGCCGGTGCTCGTTAGGCCTAGGAGCAACCGAATCGTTCAACGAAATAAAAAACAGGTCAAATTTATTGTCCCTCCAATTTGTTATAGGCAAGATAAGCCGAAGCGAAAGCCCTGTACCCGGTTTATAGGCAGTTCACGTGCCGAAAAACGAATTAAAGGGTCAGTCTACTGAATTTTATCGGCGATATTTTCTTAGCGGTAACCGATAGCTCTTTACCCAAATTACTGTTTAGCCAGGTGTGGTGCCAAGAAATGCGGTAGAACATTTAAAATGGAATTTATTGATGTGGGAACACGCCTGAAAGAGATGGTAGACTCATCTGGCAACCATGAAACTACAAATGTCGTAGGAATTTACAAAGTTCAATTTTCAAGTACTGAGATGATTAAAAGAAATTGGCACTGAAAAGACATTGGATGTTGCAGTAATGAGAAGCCGTATTTTGTCATTAATAAAATAGAGGAACGTGAGCACCATGATCATGAGAGGGTCCGGCAATCAATTCAAGACTAAGCGGCGTAGCGGTGCACATGGTGTCTTGTTTGACAGGCAGTATGTCAAGCTTGCAGAATCTGAGCGAAGTTGAAAAGAGAATATTGTGAAGGATGAACGTACAAGACTTTGACCCATATGAGTCAGCTCCACGGTGGAAGATATTTTTCCACCGAGGTCAACTCCGGATAAGCGCGGTCGCGACAGTGGAAGTGATGACAAGAGGATCGACGATCCCGACGATTTCCGCCGCGCGGCGACAAACATGGCGGCGGCGCCCGTCGAAGCCGGACCTCTCGTTTCGGACTGAATTCTCGTTGTTGCTGCCTTTTTCAGTGCGTTCACTGGTCATAACTGGGGCACCGGTCTTTCGCTTCGTCTCACGTCGCCTATAAGAAAACGTATAAGTGATAAATTTGCTTTAATTTTTAAATTAAATGACGATTCTGCCGCTTCTAGGCTTAACAGGAGAGTCGATTTGTTGACAGCAATGGTTCCCGTCCTGACAACCAGATGGCGCCACTATAGGCTGAGTGTATTTTTGCGTCTCTGCTAGCATACGCTGAACTAAACTGGGAACGCGCCTCCGTTTAGCGTACGTATAACTATACGTACGCTTCCCTTGTTTGCTTAATTGCTTAGCGAGGGCCTCGGTTCTGGCAGCCTTGACGCCATAGGAAGCATAAGAGGGTTCTCACGCAGCTTCCACCCTCTTCGTTCGATGACGTTCTACGTCACACCTGCGGTAACTCAGGACGTTCTACGTCCGCGGCTTATGAACGTGGGTGGCGCTGATGAACACTCTCAAGGTTAGGTTACTTGTAAACATAAATACCCCCGAAAGCAGAAGATTTGACAGTCGTCGCCGTAGCTCAGAGGTAGAGCACCGGACGCGTAATTCGGAGGTCGTGGGTTCGGATCCCACCGGCGGCATGTGCTTGTTTTTTCTTCTGCTTTTCTAATAAATTAGCATGAAACGATAACATATTCAGTAATATTCTAAATTGATCAACACCACAAATTAAATAAATACATTAAAAAAAATATAAAAAAATCCCCTGTGCCCCTTGGTTTCACTGGCAGTTGGCTTCTGTCATATTGTTAACGAGCCCCTCATTCCCCTTCCCTTGTTTGCTTAATTGCTTAGCGAGGGTCTCGGTTCTGGCAGCCTTGACGCCATAGGAAGCATAAGAGGGTTCTCACGCAGCTTCCACCCTCTTCGTTCGATGACGTTCTACGTCACACCTGCGGTAACTCAGGACGTTCCACGTCCGCCGCTTATGAACGTGGGTGGCGCTGATGAACACTCTCAAGGTTAGGTTACTTGTAAACATAAATACCCCCGAAAGCAGAAGATTTGACAGCCGTCGCCGTAGCTCAGAGGTAGAGCACCGGACGCGTAATTCGGAGGTCGTGGGTTCGGATCCCACCGGCGGCATGTGGTTGTTTTTTCTTCTGCTTTTCTAATAAATTAGCATGAAACGATAACATATTCACTAACATTCTAAATTGATCAACACCACAAATTAAATAAATACATTAAAAAAATAATAAAAAAAAATCCCCTGTGCCCCTTGGTTTCACTGGCAGTTGGCTTCTGTCATATAAATATTCATGGTAGAGAGAGGGTGTGGTAGATGGTCCTTGGCGATCACAAAATGAACAAGGGAGGGGAAAAGCTCAGGTTGCTTGAGCCAACGTTTCGACAAGAGGACTGGTCTTCGTCTGGGCCAAATATTCATGTGATTTACAAAAAAAGTGAGCGGTACGCCTTCTACAGTTTACTAGAAGAAAACGTACGTTTCTATGTCACTGGGGCATGCTAATGATGCGTAGTATATTCACTTATGCTTCTACAAAAAAATATACCGCTTGCTGCAACAAAAAGAACGTTTGGTGTCGCCACCATGCATTTTTACGCGACTTCTAATGCCAAATTAAAATATAAATTCCTGCCTAAACCGCGAGCGGTTCCCTCGTTATTGACGTTATAGGGTGCGAACTACCAGAATATGCCATTATTTATACACTCATCTCCGTGAGTAAACTGACCCTTTAACACCGACGCGTTCAGTTCGAAGCGAGAGACTCCGCTTAAGAGCGTGCCGACCATGTTGGCTGTCCTTGAGCACCTGCTGCTATGGCGCGTAGGCTATGTGTTTTACGGCACCGTCCGGTTTCTTCGACCCTTTTCGCTGGATGCGAACAAACACATCCGCTTTCGGCGTTTTGACTAATCAGGCGCGGCCGCTGCGGCAGATTGTGACGCTGTTTATTATGACACAAGCTCGGAATACGGACCCACAATACAGGGATCACCGCGTGGTTTTCGCCTGCAGCCGATATATAATTTATGATTGGATTTCTTCTTTCATGCTGTTTCTGTTTCATCAAATGAACGATGGCTGTGACATGTAGTTGATGTTTTGGTCACGTGACGCACGAAAAAACGGCAATATACAACGGCTGGTACATAGTTTGATCTCACCGTATCACTTAAAGCAGCCTGCTCCAATAGCTACAATTACAACAAACGACGTAGCAGCAGTTATATTGCCTTTTTTTTCTGTGTCTCATGTGACCTAAACATCAACAACACGTCACAGCCATCGTTCGGTTGTTGAAAGCGAAACAGCATCCAGAAGAAATTCAATTATATATTACTCAGCGGTCACAGGCGAATACCGCGGGGTTCTCCGTGTATGCCAATGTCTAGCGCGTATACCACCGCTTGTATACCACCGCTTCACCGCTTCACCGGAGCAGTCGCTCTACCAACTGAGCTAACCGGGACGGCAAGCTTATGGTAGGGCGAGAGCGAATTGATCAATAACTCGAAGTGGGAACAGTGTTGGTCAAATGTTTAGGGGAATCCCCCAAGGTGGAGTAGATTTGTAATAAGGGAGTAATTACTCATTGGCATCCACCCGAGCGCAGCCATACGGCTACAAAGGAAATCTATACAGCTTTTACACAGCTGTGTAAAAGAGAGTACTGGTCATCGGCGCATTCGGGGCAAAACCTTGCGCATCACAAGGCTAATTCTGAATGGCGCACTCTTATCTTGAAGAACTCCTTTGTCGAGTACAACAGCTGTTTGCTATACAAGTAACAGAAAAAAAACAGCAGCAGATATCGAAATAGACAGTCACTGCGCCGAAGGAGCCGCCCAACGTGGCTGTGGGTGAGGCGAAGCGCTAGGGACGGTTGTTGGTTGGTGTGTTCGCATTTCGGACGCATACGAAAACCTCAGATCTCATCTGCTCCAAACGCCGTAGGAAGAAAAAATATCCGGGGGGGGGGGGGGGGGGCGCACTTTGTTCTTAGTAAAGTGCGATGAGGCGAAAGCCATTTGCGCGTCATAGGTGACGTCACGCGCATGTGCAGTTTATTTCCGGTTATGGCATACTACGCCAATTGATGACGTCGTCAGTTTTTATTGTTTTCATTATTTTTAAATGTTAGTTATTAATATTAATGAATTTCCTGTTACGACATACTAAGCCATGTCAATGACGTCATCAGACACCTAGGGTGACACACATTCTGCGGACGCACACGCCGGCGAATCGTGAGCCTATAAAGGCCTTAAATAGACGAGTCGATTCGAAGGCATTCGATACGCCTAGCACGCACGCGAACAACAGTGGGGAAGCAAGGCGGAGACCGTTCCAGTGGCAGACTGGTTCCCCCTGCGTGCTTCTGTTCGCCCTCTGCACTGCGCCGCCATACAAGAAAGCGTCCGGCCATGGTTCAGCACTACCCATTGGTTTTCCATGGAAGAATTCCTTTTGCGCACACAAATACGACACAATAAGACAAGGCAGAGAGGAGATAAAGAAGATTAAACGAGAAAGCAAAGGGAATAAGTCATTGGTCGCAGTTCCACAGAATAAAGTGAAACCTTTAGTCATACCCTATAAGCATAAAGTGGCTCATGAACTCAAGCGCGTGGCCAACAAGTTTAAGGTACCCGTGGTCTTTTCAGCCCCAAGGAAACTCTCTTCACTGTGTCGTCTAGATTCGCAGGATAGTAGCAACAACTCAGACTGCAAAATCAAACATTTGAACCAGTTTGTGAAGTGTGAGAAAAGAGGTAGTGTACAAAATTCCGTTGAAGTGTGGGAAGGTGTACATTGGGCAGTCGGGCCGATGTGTTAATGAGCGCCTAAGGGAACACAATTTGTTCTTGAGGAACGGTACCGGTTCACGCCTGCCGGCACACATCAATGAGTGTGGGGGAAAAAATGACAAAAAACAGAAAGCAAAAAACCCTATATGTGATGCAAGGCTCCAAGGCACTAGCACCTTGTGCAGGAGCACTGACACGCTTGCGCGAGAACTGGCTGAGGCCTACCATATTAGGAAAGGTGGTAGTTCATAATTAAGAAAAAACCAGCCAAACGACGGGGACAAAGGAGAGACAAGGCACACACAACGACTGTTTTTCAATAAAGCACAGTTGATAGTCCAGTCGTTGTGTGTGCCTCGTCTCTCCTTTGTCCCCGTCGTTTAGCTCGTTTTTTCTTAAGTACGTACCAACTCACCCAGATTTCAACTCTCCTGGTAGTTCATGTGTCAATACACCATCTGTGGCATTGCGTCACAAAGATTTTGCCTTTCTAGATAAATTAGATGAGAGGTGAGTCACGTGTGCCCTTCCTTTGTGCTTTTTCCGGGTTTTTGGCTTGCACGTGATCGTCGATTTCTTTTCTTTTATTTTTTTTTTGTATAAATATCATGTACTTTTTTTTAATAAAACAGTTGAAAGTTTGCGCTTCGTCCTGCCTCCATTGTCTTATTATGTCGTCTTTGTGTGCGCAAAAATAATTCTGGGAATGAACCCACTAGCCCCGCAACGCATTCTACTGGTTTTCCCTGGACTCGGGTGCCAGCGCAGGCGGCATCTCGTGGCTCATCTCTTGCAGCAAGAGTTGGCCATGGCAGCCATCGCCATGTTGGCGGACAATCTCGCCACACTCTCTAGTTTTTTCAAGATCACAAGTTAAAAAATCTCTGCCTCTCCCGTAAACGAGAGTAGAGTAAGCATGAAATGTTTACGGGCCTAATGTCATCTCGGTGGACACCCGAACCGCACCGTACAGGAAGGGAGGAACGCCACCACCCGTTCAGCGCAATGCCTTGCCATTTGAACGCAAGGTTTTTTGAGGAAAGGAAATGGCGCAGTAATTCTCTGCCATCTCGGTGGACACCCGAACCGCACCGTAAAGGAAGGGAGGAACGCCACCACCCGTTCGGCGCGATGCCTTGCCCTTTGAACGCAGCGCTTCTCCCCCGGATCACGTATGACAACGAAGTGTAACATGGCATTTATGTGCTTTTTGCACGCGTTATTAGAAATCGGAAATTATAATTCCGTGCATTATCAAACCCACAGCTCCACTGATATCTTGATAAACATTGAGAAGGCACTGGCAGCAGTTATTTTTTGTCTCGTTTGGAGATCAACCGGCGCTTGCATGCCGGTCGCGTATGAGGGCTTAGAGAGTCTCGTTAAATCTCGTTAAGTCTCGTACGGTGCCCGGATGTTCTCGTTTTAGAGCCCGGATGACTGGAATTCAGTGCCCGGATGAGTGGATTTCAGTGCCCGGATGAGTGGATTTCAGTGCCCGGATGAGTGGATTTCAGTGCCCGGATGATGGCTCTCGGTCTCGGCGTGACGTCACGACACTGCCGACAACGGGAGCTAAAAGCATTTCATGCTTAAAACATCCCGCTGTCCGCTACTAGCGGCCCAGAGATGACGAGAGCAGAGCATGGCTACTACACGGCTGAGAACGCTCCCATGTGTTGCCACTGTACCGCATCAAAAGGGTCTTTCAGGAGGGCTAGTGCCTAATGCTAAAGGCCTAATGCTAAAGTCGTATAGTTCTGACTGTTTCTGCTACGTTTTGTAGACGTACACCCCAGCGATAGCCCCTGTAGGGGCTGCAGTATGTACAAATAAAAATAAAACGAATAACAAAGAATACACGGCTGCATTCCGCTGCAGAAGTACGCGTTACTGTCACCCCACTTGGCCGCAGTCGCGATGTCTACTTCGACTTAAAACAATGTGGTCATCTCGTAGCAAGTTCAGGATGTGTTCGAATACGCTCAGAAATGCGAGAATTCACCACGACCAGGGACAGACGCAAGTAGTAGCCTAGAGTACAAGTAAAATCAGAGCATACGGAACCTTTTCACACGAGCAGACCGTGATGAAGGGTACGCATTTGATTGAACGCTTACTTGGCCATAAAATGCCCATGAAAAAAATTTTCACTTCTGTTGGCAGGAAATATAATTTAATTACATCAGTGGTCGTGAAATTTCGGCGCTTTTGGATGATGGCGCTCGTCTGAGCTCACGCAATCCACCCCGCGCGAGTGTCTCCATTAATGGGGTTCACGCTGTGTTCCTTGCAGTGTTCCTTGGTTGGGCAGCTTATCGCTTTCCGTGCAACATGGCGGCCGAAAGGGCACGTCCATTAGGCCATACCCGGCCCGCTGCAGATTTCGGAGAATCGCGATGAGTGGGAAAGCCCGTGCTCGGCCATCGCGAGCGGGCAGTCTTTCAGGGGGCAAACAAGGCCACTCACTCTGGGCCCGTATGCGCAGATAGCGGCACAAAAAGCACGGGGCGCAGCTAGCCTCCAGCTGGCCCCCGCGGAGGGCGATCAATGCGCCGCGTGGGGAGCCAACAACGGCCCCGCTGCCGCTTGCTTGTTTGTACTTGGGGGCGCGCGCTGCACGGGGTTGGGGGAGGAAGCAGGCGCGGTGTCGTGCCAGCTGCTGCTGCTCGCGGTGCGGCGCTTCTCGAGTCACGCGAACACTGCTCGAACTGGGAATGCTCTCGCGGACGGAAATACCCAGAAACGGTTTTATTGGCTTCTGTTGCAGTCAGCAAAACGAAGGGTGGTTGTGCAGAGGAGCCTCGCCATATATGCTGGATAGCAGACTCAGGCTTGTTCGTTTCACTTGCGTTGTCAGGAATCCCGTCTGGCCAAATCCTTTCTATTGCAGTTAGCGATTTAAGCCTTCCTACGAGCGCAGCTCGCAAACAGGGAAGAGGATGTGTTTGCCCAAAATTGCGCAAGGGAAGCGTCAGCATCAACGTCGCGCGATCTTCCTCTGGGAAAATGCGGACCGAGTGAAGCTCGCACAAAGACGGGGCAGCTTCTGTCGAAATGAACGAACGGAATGAATTTCTGCGGAAATTCGCTCCTTCCTGGGGGTTTCCCCTAACAACTTTGCACAAACACCTTGCCCACTTCGAGTTGTTAATCAATTCGACTTCGCCTTCGTCAAAGTCACGTCTTGGTCACGCCCTGGTCATAATCATAGTTGTGGTCATAGTTGATTTGGTATCGCCGCTGCCCCGGATAGGCTGGGGACGTGGGTTCGATCCCGTGGAAGCTGCATAACTTTCCTCTGGAGCTGTGCTTGTGCGGATGAGGATTAGTGATTGCTCCCTGTGCACTCCGACGAACACTGCTCCCACCTGAAGGTGTATATTCCCGAAGTACTGTGGTCAGCTCCCGTGGATTTTTTCACTGCCGCACCCATGGTCGCACCATTACCAGAGTACCGGTTGCCCGCCCTCGGCCAGTGAGCACGCACTCATTGGTCCCGATGCTTCAGTCGCCATCTGGCGCCGTCAAGGCGATTTGCGCATGCGGTGCACGTGGGCTACCGGTGACACAAAGGCATCTAATGCGTGTCGACGCGCCAGAGGTGTTCAGTTTCTCTCAAATGGCGCAGCTCACATTTTCAGTACATAATTTAGTGCATTACTAACGCAATACATGTGGGATCATTCCTGCATAGTGTGCACAGTGAGTGCGCGCAATTTAATGCACGCACTATGTACCTTACAATCGTAGATAGCTGCAAAAAAAAATGTTGAGTGTTTATGCAAACGCGTGAAAGCAAACCACTATCACGCAATGGCTTTCACTGTCTATGCTTATACAGGGTGTCCCAGCTAAGTTGCACCAAGATTTAAAAAAAAAAAAAACTTAAGCATTCTTCAGAACTGAAATAGCGTGGATGTTCTTAGGGTTTATCTAAAGTTACAGTACAATTTTTTTCTTAATTAACTTTTTAAATATAGCTTGAAACGTTCATGCGTGAATAGGAAAGTTGTGGAGCTCCACAAATATTGTCCAAGTCAGGCACTACCAACGAGACAGACTTAGTATGGCCGTTTTTATCCGTAAGTAAGTAAAGTTTTATTCGTAAGTAAAGTACCACGTGACAGCGCGCTCCGTGCACCCGGATGCGCCGCGATTACAGAGCTCTCATCGGCGCTTTGTAAAAAACCTAACTTGCTTCCCGCCTTTGGTGCTGTCCAAGACGGAGCTTCGCGTAGTGCTTCGTTCCAAGATAAGCGCCAGTGGGTTCGGGCGGCAGTTGAAAGAAAGCGCGGCTCCCGTTTTTCAACTTAATTCACACGACGTTATCAAGCTTGTTATATGCGTATTTGCTTGTTGTGATCTTGCTCTCAAATTCTAACCCACGAGATTGTCATCGTTCCTCCGCATGCATTCTGCTAACGTGAGAGCGCAATTATCGCCGCAGAAACGGGAGCCGCGCTTTCTTTCAACTGCAGCCCATACCCACTGGCGCTTATCTTGGAACCAAGCGCAACCTGAAGCTCGGAGCTCTGGAAAAGCCAAACTGCGCATGCGCCAGGAGCGGGTGATGTCACACGGCGCACAGCTGGCGCGCCGGGGGCCGGGGCCGCCGCTGGAGCCGCCGCCCCGCGCTCCTCATCGCCTCGCCGACAATCTCCCTCTTCTTGTTCTTCTTCCTCTTTATAATGGCACGTACCCACATGGGGGACTGGCCAAGGTGTAGTGGCATAAATAAGGAAATTTCCATAGGATGACGACAAAATATCGGAACCAACCTTGAGTTTTGAAAATGTATCCGTGAAAAACGACAGGAGAATATTTCAAGTTAAATAACAAAAAACATTTTGGTGAGAAAAAAAAACTCCAAGACTTTTGAAGGAGTTAGAAACTCAACCTACCAGATGGAATTATGTAATCATGGAGATTCCCACTAATTGAACCCAATGCAAATCCTTTGGCGCTCGCACCGAACGATAACAACACTGGCAGAGATAACGGGAGCCCTAACATGGAGAGAGGGACCTCCAGGTAAATCTTTCTCTGCGAACTTTGGACAGTAGAGAAGGAAATGGTCCACAGATTCAACGTCGCCGCATGAGTCACATAGGTTTGTTGGTGAGCACCCACATCTGCATAGGTATAAATTTAAACTACGAATCCTGCACCGCAACCGCGTCATTGATACCTCACACAGCCTGGTTTTACACGAACGGACGTTCCATTTATATGCTAAGTGCTGATAATCAGTGGTATTTAGTAAGGGATTGCGTAACCTGGCTGATAGGTGTTGGAACCGCTGAAACCTGGAGATCGCCAGCAGACTGAAATTCGGGACGGGATGTGTCACTGACCCGTCAAGAGCTAACTTTGCCAATTAATCAGCCACCTCGTTTGAATGAATGCCTGTATGGCCAGGAACCTAGACAAAACGGACCTCCTTTAAAGTGGTTGGGGCAAAAAATCGCAGAAAACGGCTCAAAAAATCTTTTTGTGAAGTTTCAAGGGAGACCAATACTGACAAACAATCAGCCAGGATGATAACGTGAGATACATGACACGGAATTTTGTGCAGGGCCATTTCAAGAGCCAAAAATTCATTAAAGAATATAGGAATATAATCTGGAATGCGGACAGAATAGCTTCATACCAAATCCGGCGAAAAGATGCCAAGTGCAGCTTTTTGGCAGCTGACGGAGGCATCGGTAGAAAGCACCACATGATGGGGGTATTCCGCTATGTGACCAGAAAGAATACCGTTTAAAATGTTTGTGGGCATGTATTTCGCATGCCAACCTCAAATACAATTTTCATTTTCTGCATTACGGCCCCTCTTTCTTCTTTCACTCCCACTTCCTCCCTTCATGTACGGTGCGGTTCAGGTGTCCACCGAGATGACAGAGAATTACTGCGTCATTTCCTTTCCTCAGAAAGCGTTGCGTTCAAAGGGCAAGGCATCGCGCCGAACTAGTGATGGAGTTCCGTGGTCTCCCTGGCAGCGCTACAACACGCTGTCGCGTTCCACTACTAAAAGCGAAGCTTAAGCGTCATTCATTAGCAGTTAATTACTGTTTAGCCATTATTCAGTAATTAACTATCAGTTATTAATTTGTCATTGCTTAGTAATTAGTCATTCATTATGTGTGACGTCATCCAGTGCTGGCGTCACCAGTGCCACAGAGGCAGTCAAAGTGGTGCGGAAAACGCTGCCGCCTCTACGCACTTTAGACAGTCAAAGTGCCCCTCAATTTTTTTACAAAGCCCGGATGAGAGCGCTGTGATCCCGGCGCATCCGGGCACACACGGAGCGCACTGTCACGTGGTATTTTTTAAACTCCGCGGGCTTTTGATTTTCCCGAATAAAAACGGCCGCGCTCCACAACTTTCCTACTGACGCCTGAGCGTTTCAAGCTATATTTGAAAAGTTAATTTATTTATCTCGACTAATTATTCAAACAGGACGAGCGAAATAAATGGTACTATAACTTGAGATAAACCCTAAAACATGCACGCAATTTCAGTTTTTGTTTTTAATCCCGGTCCAAGTTAGCTGGGACGCCCTGTATATGCGACACCAATAGAATTCAGTTAACATATAGCTGCATAACCGGTCCTCACGATGTGCACAATCTTCTGCGGACCAAACCCAGTGTCGTCAACAGCAGCGATGAAATCATTGCTCACGGCCCGCGGTGCCCAAATGAGCGGTGGCTCCCGAGAAAGCGAGCGCAGGCAGCGCTTCCCGTCGTGTTCGTCCGGGGCCACTCTTCGCAGTTTCGAAAGTGACGAGTGCCAAAACCACCGCATTTGTGGCAGCACCGACATCAGTTACACACGAAGGAACACGACGCCGAAGTGACTGTGACCGGGGCCACAAAGCAGGCGACAGAGTCCGAGATAACGCGACTGTCGGAGTTCACGAAACACGCAAAGTATGCGCGATGGCTGAAACGGCCGCGCACACTTTGAATTGAAATTGAAAAGTAATGGAGAGAGAGAGAGAGATCTTTTCTCCTTGCTGCACCTCCTTCCGGTTAGATCTTGTTCTTTAGTACAGACGCTATAGCAGGATGCAATTTAAAAAAAAAATAGCAGTTGCTAACACTGGGCCGCAGTCCGCAGCGTTCTGTATTACTCCGCGGGCCTAACGCAAGTGTAAACGAAATCAGCTTTTTAATTCTTGACTATATCATACAATCCACTATCAAATCCTAGAGCTCAACATTTTTTTCTTGTGATATGCTTTTTGTTTAGGCAGCAAGGAAAGGTTAAGCATCGAACTACTTTTTCGTCGTGGAGGAATTCTGTGCAGAGGCTGAATGTGGGCGCGGAGCTTAACTGCATACTTAAGTGTTGTATCTGATTATAGTGCCAATTTCTCCTTCAGTTGCGTTCACAACGGATGGTGTACAGAGTTCGGGCCTCAGCGGAGGCTTCTCCAGTTAGCCGGGACGGAAGCGGCTCGTCTTTTCCTCCCCCTGTTATAGGTTTGAACGCTGCCGTGGTGCTGGGCCTCGGAACGTAATGAACCAATTGGTCCTTCGAATCAGCTTGACACAGTGAGGGTCACATTGCGCGCAGCCACTTGTTGAGTAACTGTCTGTTAAATACCTGCAAATAAGAACGTTCCTAAGTATGTGTGTTGCTATCTCTCTCTCTTTTTGGAACGCCCGAAAGCGGCCCCGGAAAGGGGCATTATTATTGCCACACTGTTGCCCATTTACTGGCGACAGCACACCCTGGTCTTTTCTTCGTCTTCCCGAACAGGCGAAGACGAGGAAGATCGCACCGCATATTCCTCGGGCTAGCTTGATAAAGCGAAGGAGTCGTTTGTAGCGATATTTTAAGAATGAAAGTGCAGCGTTGTGCATGTCGCTGCAACTGGGAATGTATAAGAAAAAGATGCCGCACTCCGAACAAGAAAACCGGAAATCGACACCGCAAGGGTTTCTGCTGAAACGTCACGGTGGTTATGCTCTTGCTAGAGTTCCAAGTTCAATTCTTAGATGTTTTAGGCATATATATATATATATATATATGCTTTAAGATTGTTTTTTTTACCTGCGTAATAATTACAGATTATCATTTTCCGCACAATTTTTGTGAGCAGCCAGAGTGCGACCGTTGCGAAGGAAAGCCACAGTCCAAGATGTCAGCGCGTCTCAGGTCATGCCCCTTGGCTGCATCAAACCGAGCAGATATGATCGCACCGGTGGCTGGTATGGGCGCACTTGTCCGCCAGCCTGGCCGCCGTCGTCAAAAAAAAAAAAAACGCGCTTGTACATCCCGTTCATAACAAGCTCTGAGATAGTCTAATGTCAAAAAATAAGGAGGACGGACAATAGCTTTAAAGGCCCCGTTTTCTAGAAACATTGCTGTCGCCGCTGTAGGCGCTGTGAGCGAAAAATCACTACAGCACTCTGGCAGGTGGTTCCCAGAGAGCAACCTAGGAGGCAGGTGGGCCACCCATGTCACGTGACCTTGTGGCGTCCTCACAGCCTGCCAACTGGATAGTGAGCACACGGCCCACCGTGGCAGGTGGCAGTTAAATTATTGACTGGTCCCTACGGGAAGATAAACCTGGGCCACACAGGGCCCACCTCTGGGAGCACCTGCCATCGCGGGGCAGTGGCGCATCGCTTAACCGCTGCACCACTGCACTAGAAGTGGTTTGAGGACTCCCAGGGATATCTATGAATGTGAATAATGACCTTCTGCATATATGGGAATTATTCTGCTACGCTATTGCCTCATACCCTTAAGACGGAGGTTAAATGTCCCGTCCAATTTTTCTACTCTGCTTGAAGTAATCGTAGACTGGGAACGCAAGTTGTCTGTTCCAATGGCAGATCGGGATTAGACGTTGTTCCCGGATCGCTCCAAGGAGCAGCGGTATTTTCTTCGGCGAAATCGGCAGATTTGACCGGAACCTCGCGTGACGTTTTCTTTTCGCCCGCGTCTGCTTCCTGTTACGACCGGCTTCTTCCTTCCTGTCGTCGCTACGCTGCTACGCGGTAGTGCAGGAAACATACAAGGAGCGCTTTTGGTCTTTTTTTTTTTTATTGTTAGCCACGTGCAGCGCTATCTCAGCCCAAACCCGCAGTGCTAACTCTCCCAAATGCAATTAGATTTCATTTTGTTCGCGTCAGCGTAAATAAAAATTCATGCATAAATAAAAAAGAAAGAGAGAGAACGAGAAAAAAGGAAGAAATGAAAGAAGAAAGAAGCCAGGCAAAAAATTGCCGACGATTACGTTACTTCCTAATGCGAAATTTGCGGGCAGCTCATCAGCTGTCTCAGCTTCTCGATAGATTGAGGCAAAAAATTCTAGCAAGATATGTATGTACAGTTACAGACAACTTGTAATTTTTCACACATATTGCTTCTTCAAGAAGCACACCGCTAACAGTTCTTGACTGTCATGAAGGTGAGCCAACGCTTCTAGCTTCTGCTTCAGCGTCGCTTATCCCTGGTTGCTCTCGGCGGCGGCGCTTAGTCGCCGCCACGAAGACTGAGGCCGGTGGAGGAAGACGGCGGGGGAGAAGGTACGCGCAGTGGCGAACGGCGGCGGCCGTGCGTCTCGGCTTCGGCGTCCGGGAGAAATGGCGCCAGGAGCGCGCGCAGCTAGAGCAGAGGGCTGCCCCGGCTACGGAGCTGGTTACGAGGGACAACGGCGACACCGCGAAACGCAGGAAAGGGCGCCAAAGAGCTGCGCTCTAAAACTGTGTTAACAGTACGTCAATTCTTTGCGACCGCTTTTTCGACCAAAATCGTTAACCTGTCTGAACCTTCCGCGCTTTCTGACGCCACACGACGCGTGCTCGCAAGTCTAGCAGCTCTGTGAATACGAAAGCGATCTGAAAAGTTGGTGCGTTTTATCGCTGAAATTTCATTTCATTTCATTTAAATACCTTAAAGACCCACCGGGGGTATTACATAAGGGGTGGGTACAAACAGTCAATTGAACAAGTGTTATGTTGAAAAATGGTTGGTAACAGCTTCGGCGAATGTGGATGGGCATGAGATGGTAGCGATGTCATTGGAGAGGTCGTTCCAGTCTACAGAAACACGGTGAAAAAAAAGAAGCGACACAGGTAACAGTACGGGCACGTGGGCGAAACACTTGGAAAGGATGACGAATGCGGTGGGATATGCCGGCTGGCGGGGCAATGTAGGGAGCGCAGCGCAGCGAACTATTGAAAAATTTATGGTAAAGGCAGAGGCTAGAAATACGACGACGAAGTGAAAGGGGCGCTAAACTGGATTCCGCTTTTAAATATGTCACACTGATGTCGTACGAATAGGAGGAATGAATGAATCTGGCTGCTCTGTTTTGAAGTGACTCGAGCGCATTGATAAGGTAAACTTGATGAGGGTTACAAACTAGCGATGCATAATCTAACTTTGACCTGACAAGAGATTTATATGCTAGTAATTTTACATGTTGTGGGGCGGGGCGAAGATGACGTCGTAAGAATCCGAGAGTTTTATTAGCCGAGGAAATGATGTTAGTAACGTGTGTAGCCCATGATAAGTTGTTACACAGCGTGACGCCTAAGTATTTGTATGATGAAACGGACTGCAGGTGAACGTTAGCGACTACATATGGGAAATCAAGCGGGTTGCGGCGGCGGTGGAAGGACAAACGTTTACATTTATGAGGGTTCAGTTCCATTAGGTGGTACGGGCGCCTTTCTGACAGAGCTAAAGCTTCGTGCGCCTTTCGTTTGCAGTGGGCCTGAGAGACAGATTTGCGAGGAGCAAGAATCGGTGGTGAAGCGGGAGGCCCCGCTTCGACGGGCGCCGCCACGTTTCCTGAACGTGGCGCTTTTCTTGTATTACGTGCTCCCGCGGGAGCGCACGCGTTTCGTTCGCAGGGTGGGAGAGAGCGATCTCCACGCTCGGTTCACGACTCGGTGCAGCGCTCGCGATCTGCCATTGGAATACAACATGTCATACTCACCACAACGCGTGCAATAAGTGACCCTCCCTACTCTGCCGCGTAGAATGCACCATTTTTTAGCATCATCGGACAGTGCACTGAGAGAAGTGATAACACTTTGCTGTCGACTGCTCACAGTACAGCGGTGACGCACTTTTGTTGCAGCGCTGGCCAGTTCCGAAGCGCGACGATAAGGGAGGCGAACTAGCAATGTATCTAGAAGAGCTCTCTTGGGAATTTGATGTGCTTTGCTTCACGGAAACTTGGTATATGAATGATTCTGGTGCTTATCATTTTGACGGTTACAACCACATTGGTTTCTTTCACTCTGGAAAGAGAGGTGGTGGGGTTTCTTTATATACGAAAGTTGGTTTAAATTGCAGTTTACTACATGACTTTTGTGTTATGACCAATGATTTTGAAATACTGACAGCAGCCTGTAGAGATACCGTTATTATTCTTGTATATAGACCTCCTTCGGGCAAAACAAAGGATTTTCTTGAATACTTTGATGGAGTATTAACGCTCTGGTAAGTTTCTGGTCGGTTTGGAATAGTTGTTGGGGATATTAACATTGATCTGCAAAGCGTTAGTAGTGTACAAAATGAAATCTATACTATGATGCTTTGTTATGGTTATGAAAATTGTATAGGCAGTGCCACACGTGTCACTGCAACATGGGAAACTCTGATTGATATCTGCTTGACCAATCTCGTTTAGGGCCGAATTGTTTCTGGGTCCTTGCGGTAGATATTAGTGATCGCCTGGCTATTTTTTGTATTTTAGATGATCTTTCCTCTAAGAAAGTTAATGAAACACAGTTTAAAACAAGAAAGATTGTGATGATACCTTGCAAGCTAGTAGAGAATTAGTTCAGGACGTCGACTGGTCTCAGATTATTAACGAGCAAGATTCAAGCATTAGTTTCAATCTATTCTACTCTAAGATCAAAGAGCTTTACTCAAAGGCATTCCCAGTCTATTTGTGGAAAAAACACAAAAGGGCTCGAAAGCCATGGATGTGCCCCGCGCTGTAAAGCAAAGAAATAAATTCTTTGAGGAGTGGCTGAAACACAAAGATGGATTAAAATTTAAGGAGATTAAAATATAGCGCAACAAAGTTAATGGAGAACTAAGGAAATCTAAACGTGAGTATTACAACCGTAAATTTCACAGCGCAGATCAACCTGAAAAATTTTGGAAGGTCTGCAAAGAAGTCACCAATATGACACGTGAGTTCACTTGTCTCTCGGAGTTAAACACGCAGGGTGAAACGCTTTCTGGTGTTGAACTTTGTGAAAGATTTAATAGATATTTTTCGGCAGTTGCGATGGACCAGATGCGGGATAGATCAGATTTAGATCCAATAAGTTACATTAATACTTGTACACAAGGCACGCTTTTTTGCATCCTACTGACGAAGGCGAGATCAAACGAGCTATTGATTCTCTAAAAAGCAATAGTGCTCCAGGTCCTGATGATATTTAGCCACTGCCAATCAAGTCAGTAGCCTCAACTCTAGCCTCCCCGCTTGCACATATATTCAATTCAATTCAATTCAATTCATTATTTATTTTTCCAGAAAGTGCCTGGAGGGTCTCCTTGGCTAAAAGCTGCTCACGCAGCTTGACTAAGGCCAAGAAGACCGTTTACATAGCAGTTACAGTGAAAACATATTATTGTAGCAAGGGGGTTTATTTGGAGGACCTGGTGAACGTGGTCACTGAGCGCAGCCGTCCAGACGCTGCTCCGCTGACTCTGCCTCGACCTCCTCGTCTTCAACTAGTCGCAGAGGCCTGCTGCTGGTCATCTTCTTCATCACAATCACCCCTCGAGCAAAGAGGGAGCCATCCTGGCGACTTAGGGGGCAGACAAGATGGCCGGATCGTAGTAAGGCTTCAGTCGCTGCACGTGAACAGTCTCACGCCCACGGCAGCGGAGGTCGGCAGGAGGTGTGACAGGCTCGACGACATAGTTCACTGGAGAAGTCTGTTGAATTACACGGTAAGGGCCTTGGTACTTTGCGAGCAGCTTTTGGGACAGGTGCGGAGCGGCGGGAGGAACCCACAGCCAAACAAGAGAGCCAGGTGGGAAGGTGTTGACCGGCTGGAGGCTTTCGCTGCGAGATTGTTGACGGAACTGGTGTTCCGACGTAAGCGATCGCGCAAGGCGCCTGCAGTCTTGAGCATGCTTCGCTGCTTGCGACACGGTAGTAGATTCGGAGGGATCAGGGCTGTACGGGAGGATAGTGTCAATCGTTGAAGAGGGCTCACGTTCATGGAGAAGAAAGAACGGCGAGAACCCGGTGGTGGTCTGGGTAGCCGTATTGTAGGCGAAGGTAACGAAAGGGAGGACGTCGTCCCAATTAGAGTGGTCTGACGCATTATACATTGATATCATGTCTCCAAGAGTGCGGTTGAAGCGTTCAGTGAGACCGTTAGTTTGCGGGTGGTAGGCACTGGTGGTACGGTGTAGAGTCCGACACTGTCGTAGGAGCGCTTCGACAACTTCGGACAGGAAAACGCGGCCCCGGTCGCTCAAAAGCTCGCAGGGCGCGCCGTGACGTAAGATCAGGTGACGCAGAATAAAAGTGGCTACATCACTGGCAGTAGCGGTTGGCAACGCTGCTGTTTCTGCATAGCGTGTCAGGTGGTCGACTGCCACAATTATCCAACGATTGCCGGTGGCGGTATAAGGAAGTGGTCCGTACAAATCGATGCCTACGCGGTCAAAAAGGTCGGCTTGGACATGGTATTGGCTGCAGCGGAGAAGATGAACGGCCGGGAGCAGATTTGCGGCGTTGACATTCGTAACAGGAGCGGACGTATTTCTGAACGTAGGAATACATGCCTCGCCAGTAGAAACGGAGGCGAAGTCGTTCGTACGTCTTGAATACACCGGCATGAGCGCAGTGAGGGCTGGAGTGATAGAATGCACAGATTTCAGATCGCAGATGGCGTGGAATTACAAGCAACCACTTTCGCCCGTGGGGGAGGTAGTTGCGACGATTAGCAGTTGGTCTCGAACGGCAAAGTGGGGCGCTTGGCAACGGAGAGCTCGAGGCGCTGAATGCCGCGAAGGTTGCGACAAATAAGCCTGAAGAGAGGTGATCCAGGGATCTTTTTGTTGCTCAGAGATCATGTCGCTGAAGCATAGAGAAGACAACAGAGCCTCGGATGATGAAGGCGTCGAAGAGAGATTGGGTGGCGGGATAGGAGATCGGGACAAAGCATCCGCGTCAGCATGTTTCCGGCCAGACCGGTAGACAACACGGATGTCAAATTCGAGGAGCCGGAGAGCCCATCGAGCAAGGCGGCCTGTGGGATCCTTGAGTGATGATAACCAACACAGCGCATGGTGGTCCGTGACGACGCTGAACGGGCGGCCATACAAGTAAGGGCGAAATTTGTGTAGTGCCCAGACAACGGCTAGACATTCTTTTTCCGTGACTGTGTAGTTGGTCTCCGCCTTCGTTAAAGTCCGGCTGGCATACGCGACGACGTATTCATCGAATCCGGCTTTGCGTTGAGCGAGCACAGCACCGCGACCGGCACCGCTGGCATCAGTGTGCACCTCAGTGGGTGCGGCGGGGTCAAAATGTCGCAGTATGGGCGGAGAGGTGAGAAGAGCCCGCAGTGAGTGGAAGGCTTGGTCGCAGTCCGATGACCAGTGAGACAGCTCAGACTTTGTGGTCAGAAGGCGGGTTAAGGGCGCGGCGATTGAAGCGAAGTTGCGTATAAAGCGGCGGAAATAAGAACAGAGGCCAATGAAACTGCGGAGTTGCTTCGCAGTCGTCGGCTTCGGGAAATCGGCAACAGCACGCAATTTCGACGGGTCAGGAAGCACGCCATGTTTGCAGACTAAGTGACCCAAAATAGTCAATTGGCGAGCAGCAAAGCAGCACTTCTTCAAGTTAAGTTGAAGTCCAGCGTCAGAGAGGCACTGCAAAACTGTTTCCAGGCGGGTAAGATGTGTTTCGAAGTCAGGAGAGAAGACAACAATGTCATCCAGGTAACAGAGGCAGGTTTTCCGTTTCAAGTCGCGCAAAATGGTGTCCATCATGCGTTCAAATGTCGCTGGGGCGTTGCACAAGCCGAACGGCATGACATTGAATTCATATAATCCGTCGGGAGTCACAAAGGCTGTCTTCGGGCGGTCACATGCGGCCATGGGAACCTGCCAGTATCCTGAACGTAAATCTAAAGAAGAAAAGAATGCGGCGCCGTGGAGGCAGTCGAGTGCATCGTCAATCCTAGGGAGGGGGTAAACATCCTTACGGGTGATCTTGTTTAACCGTCGGTAATCGACACAGAAGCGAATAGAGCCGTCTTTTTTCTTAACGAGGACGACAGGTGAAGCCCAAGGGCTGGTGGACGGCTGAATGACGTGGCGCTGCAGCATGTCGTCGACTTGTTCTTGTATGACTCGGCGCTCGGTTGGAGAGACGCCGTAAGGGCGTTGCCGCAACGGTGCGTGAGCACCAGTGTAGATTTCATGGGCAACAGTATCGGTGCGGCCTAAGGACACTTGCTGGACGTCGAAGGAGCGACGAAACCGGTTCAGCAGCGCCAGAAGTTGGTCACGTTGAGCAGGCTGCAGGCGAGCATCGATAGCATTGGCGAAAACGGATGAAGGAATAGAATCTGGGGCCGGGCAAGGAGGGCTGAGGGCATTGAGCTGTAGTTCATTTGACGGAGACGAGACAGGGGTTATATCAGCAGAGTCGAGTGGTTGAGCGCGTCCCAGGCAGGTACCGGCAAGCAAAGTCAAATTAAAGGGAAGCGGATTTGTAACAGGCAGACAGGTGACACAGTGTTTCACGGTGAGCACTGCGAAGGGCAGTAGAAGAGAATGGCGGGAAGCAAATACGTCGGATGGGGTGAACAGGACGGTAGAATCCGGCAGCGAGCCACAAGAGACGGTGGCAACGACGGAAGAATGCGCAGGCACGTCGATCTCTTCGAGGACACAGAGTTTGTCAAAGACAGGCGCAGCGGTTGCTAGCGGTAGTTCATAAAAAGCAGATAACTCAACTTCAGCGCGAGCGCAGTCAATAACGGCGTGGTGCTGAGACAAGAAATCCCAGCCTAATATGACGTCATATGAGCATGAAGGCAGCACAACAAATTCGACAATATACATTGCGTCCTGTATGCAGATCCGAGCAGTACACACAGCTAACGGCTCGATAGGGTGCGCTGTTGCAGTTCGAAGTGAAACACCAGATAGCGGAGTGGTTACTTTTCGCAGTGAACAGCAAAGATCAGCAGCGATGACGGAAACGGCGGCTCCAGTGTCAACAAGAGCTTGGGTAGCAACACTTTCGACACGAAGATCAACAACATTAGCTGGCGACGTACGAGGACTTGAAAATTGCGACACAAATGCAGTTCTTGCCTCGGGAACTGCAGCTAATGGTTTTCCGGAGGTGGAGGGCTGGTGCGGCGGCGCATCGGAGAAAGCGAGCGACGACGCGGTGAAGGGGGCCGACGTGTGTTATAGGGCGGGCTTGTTGTCGTGAATGGAGGGGGCGATGAGTCGGAAGGTTGGTAATACCGGGAAGCACCATACCGGGCGTCGGCACCATACCGGGTTTCGGCACCATACCGGGTTTCGGCTCCATACCGGGTTTCGGCGCCATACCGGGGAGCATAGTAGTTTAGCCGGGGTGGTGGATCGCAAGGCGGGAGCGTGCGGCGGCGGCAGTGCCGCGCGACATGGCCGGGGATGCCGCAGGCGAAACACACAGGGCGGTTGTCTGGAGTGCGCCAGCGGGTAACGGCTGGCGGCGCAACCGGGAGAGGAGCAGACGTCCGGGCCTGCGGTGGGTAGGAGGGGAAGTTGCCTGGAGCGCGAGTAACGGCTTCGACATACGTGAGCGGGGCAGCCGGTGGGCATGGCTGGCAAGCACGAGGGACAGCTTCCCGAACGTGCTCCTGGATAACATGACGTATTGCGGGAGCAAGCGGGGATGACTCCTGGGTGGATGGAATCATGGAAAGCTGTCGCGCGACCTCCTCACGTACGAATTCTTGAATATGATGTAGTAGCGTGGAATCAACGCCACCCGTCAAACTCGATAAGCTCTCGTCTGAGCGTCTGGCGATGATCCGCTGCCGCCGGACTTCGTCGAAACTTTGGCATAGAGCGATCACGTCGGTGACAGTGCGGGGATCCTTGGCCAGCAGCATGTGAAAAGCAGACTCATCGATGCCCTTCAGGATGTGTTTAATTTTGTCGCTCTCGGGCATCGAAGCATTCACTCGATGGCACAGGTCGACGACGTCCTCGATGCAACTAGTAAACGTCTCGCCTGGCTGCTGTGCACGTTCGCGCAAGCGGTGCTCGGCGCGAAGTTTGCGTACCGCCGGGCGGCCGAAAACGTCCGTGAAACGTGTCTTGAAGGTCGTCCAGTTAGGCAAGTCTGCTTCGTGGTTCGTGAACCACAGCTTGGCTACTTGTGTCAAATAAAAAATGACGCTATTGAGCTTGAGCACGTCGTCCCATTTGTTGTGCGTACTCACGCGCTCATAAGCTCCAATCCAGTCTTCGACATCTTGCTCATCAGTGCCGCTGTACATGGGGGGGTCACGTTGCCGTATTGGTCCGGTGCACACAATGGGAGACGCCGAGGGCGCGGGTGCTTGACCAGGCGTCGCCATTGTAGCGGTCCCTGTCGCTGGCAACTTGCGGGAACGAAGTTCCAGGTCGCTCTTGCGGGTTCAGATACCCCGCAACCGCCACCAATTGTAGCAAGGGGGTTTATTTGGAGGACCTGGTGAACGTGGTCCGTCCAGACGCAGCCGTCCAGACGCTGCTCCGCTGACTCTGCCTCGACCTCCACGTCTTCAACTAGTCGCAGAGGTCTGCTGCGGGTCATCTTCTTCATCACATTATAATTAAAACAGACATTTTACCTCTAATTTGCAACAGTGAATTCAAGTTTTGTACAACATTCGGAGCACTGAAATTATACCGTGTAAATAACACAAGTCAGACATCAAACAAAACACACAAAAAACACATTTCAAGAAACGTGGCAAGAAATATTGTACAATTGATTTACATGAAACAAAGCACAAGAACAGAACAAGAAAAAAAAAGAACATAATGTGCAACAAAACACAGTATAACAATACAAAGTATTACCAGGGGAGAGCAATTACAAAAAACGAGACCTCAAACCTCTTCTATTCAAACCTAAAGTGTGAGTATTTTTGTTTAGTATAATTGGGAGGTTGTGTGATAACGCTTGATACTTATAAAAGGTTCGGAACCGTGGGATTTCCCACAAATCTTTGTTTCTTGTGGGTACGTTAGCGTCGCGGCGCTGCAGTGATGCTAATGACATTAGTTGATTTATTGTAGTAAGGGAGGAAAAGTAAAATGTTTTCAATAGTCGGAATTCATAAATATCCTCAATACGAAGTATTTCAAATGACCTAAAGATACTCGTTGTAGTGGCCATTGGCTCCATATTCGCAATATGACGATTATTCGCTTTTGTATTACTAGAAGCCTGTTTAAATTTCTCTTTGTTGTTGTGCCCCATACTAAAGTACAATAATTTAGATGAGAATTAAATAACGCTTGATATATTTGAACTTTCGCTTTCAAAGGCAGTATACTGCGGCAGTGTGCTACAGCTCCTGTAACTGAAGACAGTTTTCTACTTAGATAATTGATATGAGTATCCCAGCCTAAGGTAGAAGAGAAGTACACTCCAGGAATTTTGTAGTCGTCAACAACTTCTATTTCTAGAGTTTCGAACTTAATTGTAAGGTTCGTTTTAACTTCTTTATTCCTGGCGCGAAAAATCATTGCTTTTGTTTTGACAGCATTTATCTTCAGTAGGTTTGCTTTGGACCAAACAGACAGTTTTTCAAGTACTTCGTTACATTTCAGTATTAAATTATCTATGTTTGTTCCAGAAATAAGTAGAGTGCTGTCGTCAGCATAGATAATGAAATCTGTTGAATTATCTATGTCTACAATGTCATTTATATAGGCGTTGAATAATAGCGGACCTAGAACGCTGCCTTGCGGGACTCCATATCTAATAGGTAGAATCATTTAATTATGGTTGTTTACGTGCACAAACTGAGCTCTGTTTTCAAGGTATGTTTTGAGTAAATCAATGCACTTTCCGCTGATTCCGTAAGATTGGAGTTTACCGATTAAAATTTGGTGGTTCAGGGAGTCAAATGCTTTGCTAAAATCTACAAAAACTTCAAGTGTGAACATATTGTTTTCTATGTTTTGCAAAATACTTTCTTTTATTGTTAATAGAGCCATTTCCGTCGACCTGTCTTTCCTAAAGCCGAATTGCGCGTCACTCAGAACGTTATGTCTATCAAAGAACCCAGTTATTCTAACAGAGATGATTTTTTCCAGCGCTTTGGAGAAGACTGGAAGAATAGATATAGGTCGATAATTTGTTGGCAAGTTGCGATCTCTGCCTTTAAACACAACTGACGTTCTAGCTATTTTCATAGCATATGGAAATTTTCCGAACTCTAATACTAAGTTAAATATATGTACAAGTACAGGCGTTATTATGCTCAAGACGGATTTAACGGGTCTTATCTGAATATTATCGGTGTCTAGCGCCTTGCTGTTTGGTAAAGCCATAACCATACTGTAGACTGCAGAACCATCGGTTGGCTGTAAGAATATGCTGTCAATGATGGTGTCCCGGTGATTTATGTTTTAGGTGGGCTCGATTTCCGTTTGAATTGGGACTGCGACATTAATGAAGAAATGATTTAAGTAGTCAGCGACTTCCTTACCGCCAAGCTCACGGCCACTTATCATTAAAGTGTCTGGCGGTGAATTTTTGCTCACACGACCTAGAACACTATTCATTACTTTCCAGGCGGCGTTAGTGCGTTGTTCAGTGATAATAGCAAAGATTTGTTCATAATATGAAAACTGCGCGCCGCAGCTCCGCATTCAACTTATTCCGAAGGGTTTTAAAGTCTTTCAAAGTTGCATCCAATCGTGTACGTAAAAAGTTTTGATAAAGGCGGTTTTTGCTTTTTATCTTTTTTAAATGCTCTTTTGTCACCCAGGGCTTCCTCGCCCTTTTAGTGCGTTTAAGTGTTTTTAATGGGAAATATTTTTCATAGAGAAGCATGAAAAGCTTGATAAATTCATTATAAACTTCATCCGCGTTACCTTTTTGTTTCTACTATTGACCAATCTTGGCATAATATTTCTTGTTTGAACAGCTCTAAACTGTTTTCAGTGATGCACTGAGTAGTGAAACATTTCTTTTGCTTTTCTTTTTGTATGGAATTTACGTAGTGCGCAAGGAAAACCGGGCAATGGTCACTGATGTCGGATGAAATTGTGCCTGCACTGTGTATGGTAGTATCAATGTTTGTTATTAAAAGATCAAGTACAGAATATGTGGAACATGTAATGCGTGTTGGTGTTTCAATTACATTTGTGAAACCAGACGAAAGCAGTAGCATGTTAAATTCAAGTGCATGATGGCTATCTTCTAAGATATTGATGTTGAAATCACCCCCACCAACCAATATCAGGTTATTTTTTGAGACGAAGTTTAAAAAGGATTCATATAAATCTAGAAAGCGCATAATGTAACCGTTTGGTGGGCGGTATACAACAGAAATTACTTGGCTTTTATTTTGAATTGTCAGCATTTCAAAATCATCAGTTATCATACTGAAATCTGTCAAAATTTCACATTTCTTTTGAGCCGAAAGAAGTATAGCCACACCGCCACACCGCCACCTCGTCGATTTAAGCGATTTAGAAAAAAGGTCTCGTACCCATCTATTTCCAACACAGGGCAATTGTTTGAATACCAAGTCTCTGACATCATTATCACATCAAACTTAAAAGAAAATTGTTGCAAAAGAAGGATGATATCATCTTCTTTATGTTTATCCGAACGTGCGTTAATATGCAAGACCGATTCACAAAAACGATGCTGAAGTTTGAGATTTCATGGCAAGACCAGTTCGCGATAATCCATTTTGGCTTCATTATTTTTCCGTTTGTACAAGCAACTAAGCCTGCACACACTTTACTCATTATCAGTGGATGACGACGCAATCCTAGCCTGGGCGGAAAAGATTTTGTCAATGTCAAGTTCAGTAAGGATCTGCACAGCCGGCATGCCATCGGCTTGTTTTGCAAAGATCTTTCCGTTGCTGGTCCAGACGGATTTCCATCTATTTTCATACTTTTTCTTGACAGTCAGCGCTACAAGCTTCTTAAGTACTGGGCATAGGTGTTCATTGATGTAGATAGGATCTGAAGTGTTCAGGCCGATGGTGCTGTTTGTGAAACGAGTCTTTTTTGCTTTTCCGAGGACGTTGTCGCGTTTAGCGCGTGACCGGAACTGGACGATGATGTTTGCTTTATCAGGGTTTCGTGTCGGCACACGGTGGCAAGCCTCAATGTCATTCTCAGTAATTGGTTCTTTTACAGCATCACCAATCTTCGCGAGAATATCAGTGACCGATTCTTCTTCACTTTTAGCCACACCCTGTATCTTGAGGTTGTTTTTTCTTGAGTACTGTTCAGAGTGGGCTTGCCGGTTTTCAAGATCTTTCAATTTGGCCTCCATCAACGTGAGCCTCGCTTGAAGTGCCTCATTTTCAGCAGCTTTCTGTCGATTTTTAGCAACCTCATCATCCAGTTTCTTTGTTAACTCATCTATTGTTCCATGGGCGAAGTCAAGGCTTTGGGTCATATTTTTTTGTTCACTCTTAAGATCACGGATTTCGCTACGCAAGTCTCTTTCCATCGACTCGCGGAAAACCTTAACTTCCTGTCTGATTTCCTCTTTAATCTTTGCTAGTTCGGCTTTCATATCATCCTTCATGGCAAGAAAAGGTTACGTGTAGCCAAGAAAAAACGGAAAGGCAAAGACACAACGGTGCAGAAGCAAAAAAGCAGCGCGATACAAAATGAACTACAGTAAAAGCAGCAGCAGCAGCAGCAGTCGTGGTACAAAACCAAAAACTGAAATAAACTGCTCGAAAAACAGTTGTACCAACCTGTACAAAGCAGGAAACTTTTTAGCGTGTTGCCGAGGCCACAACTGCTGCTGCTATGATGCTGGGGGTCCGGCGGCAGTGGATTTTATGGGCAGTTTCCACGCAGGCGCAGAAACGGTAGAAGGCGTATCCGGTGAGTAGCTTGTGGCGCCCGAGAAGTTTATCTGTCAAGCGATGCTGGCAGTAACCGTGCTCAGGCCAGACCAAGGGTGCGGGACAAGTGATGGCTTGGTAGATCAGCTGTACACCTGTACAAAGCAGGAAACTTTTTAGCGTGTTGCCGAGGCCACAACTGCTGCTGCTATGATCCTGCGCAGTGGACTTTCCAGATGAGCTTGAAATCGCGCGGACAACAGTGATACATAAAGGCGGCTCAAAAGACGATCTTAATAACTACCGCCCCATATCGCTATTAAGTGTTTTTGCGAAAATATTGGAATGCCTTATGCATAAACGACTTGCGCTGCATATGCAACTGATTTTCATTTAATCTCTCCCAAACAGTTCGGATTTTGCAAAAATAAGTCGACTGAAACAGCACTAATTCAGATTAAACAGAAGATAATCGACAATATCGAACAAAACCTTTTACAGTTCGTATCTTCCTTGACTTAAGAAAAGCGTCTGATTCCGTAAAGCATCGCATACTAAGCGATAAACTAAATGCTGTTGGAATTCGGGGACATGCCAATAACTTAATTCAAAGCTACTTAAGTAATCGGAAACACTTCGTTAAACTGGATGATTATGTGTCCGAATTGAGAACTATAAATAAGGGTTTACCACAAGGGTCAATCTTAGGTCCACTTCTCTTTTTGTTCTATATTAATGATATTCAATATATTCTATTCACCCAAGACATATTCTTGTATTCTGATGATACAAATGCTTTTTTTTCGGATCAAAATTGAAACAATAGAAGACGCAGACACTTGGCTATGTAACTTATCGAACTGGCTTATTAGCAGTGATTTGCAGTTAAACATCAAGAAAACAAAATATATTCTATTCAGAGCAAGAAGCACACTATTGACTCCGAGATTAATCTTATCTTCCACACTGAAAGTTTGCAGCCAACAAAAACCATTAAATTCCTCGGTGTCCACTTTGAAGAGTTTTTGAGTTGGATTGAACATGAAAATCATTTGAAATTAAAAATGTCGAAGAGTTGGAGCATTATGGAGGGTGGGAAACCTGATTCCAACTAGGTACAGATTAATTACATATTATGCAATCATCCAATCCCACTTAAGTTAGTGTCTTTTGATCTGGGGGAAAACAGCTGGTGGTAAATTGCAAATGTTAACAATCATGCAAAAGAAAGCCATTAGAGCTCTGGAAACTTTAAATTATAATGAGAGCACAAGGCGTTGTTTCAAGAAACATGGGATTTTTTATCTTGAACAGCTCTATTTATAACAACTTGCACTCTACATATACACCCAAAGGAAACAAAATTCTCACAGCTTTGATAATACGTATCTCATGACAAATGACAGCTTTTGCTTCAGGAAAATAAATTACATATTACCATGTTTACGGACAAATTATGGATTACAAAGTATGAAATACCTGATTCCTAACGCTTTAAACGAGAACGCGGTGTTAGCTGAAGCAATCAGTTATCCTTCTATTAATACGCTGAAAAGATTTTTGCGCGAAATTTTTATTGTGTAGTTGTAGTTGGGTTCACAGTTATTGTGAACGCTATAATGTGTACTTTCTTTTCGAGTGACTTTTCTGTAATGACTGCTTTTGAGTGGAATGGACTATATTTGATCTATGTTCGTCATACTTATTTGTTGTACGTACATTACTGATTATAAGTATCTCTCCTGATGGATTCTGCACAGGGTTTTTTGCTGAAACAGATTTTATTTTGTTTAAATATGGGCACGAGAGTTGTGCACAAGTTCAGACATCAAGTTGAATTGTTTTCGTTCTAAGTGCTCTGATGTGTTTCTTCCTTAGTTTATGATTGGATCATTCGGAGTGCATCGCTACCAACTTTGTTATGGGGTCAGGGGACCCAGCCAGGTACAGATTTTGTACCTTTTGTTCCCGGCCCTTAGTTTTCTGTACTGAGAACTAAAAATTTTAACAAGCTCAAACTCAACTCGGGGTGCAAGCACGAAAAAGTCGCCGGACAGGGCTCGCCAACTTTCGGGCGTGATTGTGGGTTCTCTGCTGCGCGCAGAAGTGTATTATTTGGCTCACGTGTTCATGACAACACATTGCAGTAACTGAGCCAGCTGATGTGTTCTCCTCGGAAGGCGTTTCAGAGCCCCTTTAAAGTGTCCCGGAACACCTCGTGGCGCGATGACGGGAGACGTACTTGATAAAGACGAGTCCTCACTCTTAAGCAGATTGGTATTCACTTTTTTGCTCATGACACAAAAGAACCCACAGTTCGCCGAGGAGTGTTCGTTTCCAACCGAGTACACCACGGCAGCCTGGCTGCTTGCGTCACTCGACTCGTGAATGCGTTTCCTCTGGGCGGCCGCTGCCGGCCCGCCAGGTTCCGGAGGAGACGCAACTTCCTACGCTTCCATCGCCGTTACGAATAGGGATCGGTGCCTCCCTAATTATACGGCAAACACGATAAACTTTAGGGCGGAAAGAAAGCGTTCTTGGGTGGGACAGCTTCGTCTTCTTCATCGACTCGAAGGCATTTCCGCGTAAATGACGAGCTCCAATGCTCTCTTCTCTACCGCTGTCTCGGTGAAATCCGCAACGTGATTTCGCCGACGGCCGCTCGCCTGTGGGGGCATATGTGCGCTCGGAAATACGCCAGGCCTTTTGTGGCAGTGAACGATTGCCGGTGGCTCGGGAAACACGTGCAAACATTGAAGGCAGCGAGCGAAAGGCGGGAAGCAGGGTGTGCCTCTCACGATGGTCGATAACCGTTGGTCACGCATCGCGCCGAACGACGGCTGCTTTTTGGGACGAGAGCTCGCCGTTGGGGAAAGAATGTGCGCGTTCCAAGCTCGTTTCGCGTCCGGACTCGTTGGTCTTGTGGGCGGAGGATTCGTGAGAATAGTCTCCGTGAGCTTCCCGAATCCTGGAGGGGAAATGTATGAGCACCCGTATGCTGTGCGATGTCAGTGCACGATAAAGAGCCCTAGGTGGCGCCTTTCACTTTGGCGACATTGTTGCAGCTTAATGCAAAGGTTTGCGTTGTCGGCGTTCGCTGACGTGCGGCGTCGTGGGAAGCCTATGAGGGCGTGTGCCTCATCGCGCTACTTTCTCCTCGTCGTCGTCTGTCAGAAAAACATGCCGAAGTTCATCATCGAACATCGGCAGTTTCTACCACAAGTTTGCCATCCCCCTCGGTGGTTAAGAACGGCGTCAGCGGGTCTCGCTTAGCCCGCTAGCCAGCGCACACGTTTCTCCTGGGTGACTCCTACTAACCCCTGTCCGCTCGACGCCGATTGGTTCAAGGCCTGCCGTAATTGACCACGAGGAGAGGTCAGCATACCTTGCTGCGTCTCTGTGTGGGACCCAAAAGAACGACGGGCCGATTCTGGGCACAAAAGCGCCCAATTTCCGGCTCACGTGTGCAGAGACATCGAGCAGGCGGACGTTACTTTCCTCAATCGCCGCGACTATGGCGGGGACAAGGCCCTTGTCTCCCGTGGCTCTTCAGCATGCCAAGCATTTTCCCCTACCGCGCGATCATCTCCCAGTACAAAAGACCATTTTCCGCCTTTTTCCAGACCTCACGTTCCGACCTTGCGTCGCCCGTCGGGTGTCATCTGATGAAGGACAGGTGTCGGCAGCACGTGGAACCGCCAGCGGGTCAGAGAACTTCGCCTACCACAGTCGACGTTACCTCGACGGCATCCTCCTCTCCCAGGCTCAACACATGACGGGGGCGTGTCCATAAGTTCGGGGTGTCAGTGTGTGCGCACAAGTGAAATATTCAGGACACTCCCATCCCGCCGAGGGCGTCCTCAACCTAGAGAAATTATGGAAGAAGGACGCTTTAAAACTCGACATGGAATGCGGTCGAATCACCCAGTTTTGATCTTTACGCTTGCAAAAATGTACATAAGCTCAGTTTTCATTCGCCACCAACAAACCCCTTCGTTCAGCGGCACTCCTGTCCTAGTGGTGGGAACGGGCGTCGTCTTGACCGTGGTCCTGTCGAGCCGCGACCCCGAACCCCACCTAAAACAACGCTTAGCCCGCCACAGTGGTCCTGCTTTAAGTGCCGGCCAGGCAGCTGCACCAAAGCGACCTGAGCGAAAACATTCATCGGTGCTGGCCGCTGAAGCAGAAGCATAGCGACATGCACGCGAGGACCCTGCGGGTCGAGCCACAGCCAGAGTTGTTTCAAGTCGCTCTCATACCGATCACCAGGCCGTTTAAATAAACAGAACCTCCAGGAAGTAAGAGGTATGTGAAAAATTACTTGCGGTAACACCACAGCTGACGCTCAACCATTTGCCTTACACAATAAAAACCATCCTTTGCGTCTTTTCCGCAACATGCTGGATGCGCTTACAACACAACATGTTTTCCGCTCCAGTCTTAAGTCAGTTGAGACCGTACATTCAGATATTAAGGCGAAAGCCTTTAATGTCTCATCGTTGTAAGCAGCAGTTGTCGACAGAGAATGTCACGCTTTTCAGTTGGTCGAAACGGTCGTGACGTCACAGTGCGCCAATTTCAAACGGAGCCAATCGTACTTTGGCTAGTAACCATGCAACCAATAGAAGGGACCATATAGTGATGCTCCAAGTAAGTGGGACTGAGCTTAGTTAATTGCTTAATTGCCCAATTAGCCTAATTAACTTCTCTAGTCAGGCCATATAAATAAATAAAACCTAGTAAGAAATTGATCGACCTCGGGAATCGAACCCCGGTCTTCGGAGTGCGAGACGGGCATGCTATCCACTCCGCCATGCCAGCTCGATGGTTTGGAATGAACAAAGGCACGTCTAGTGAATACGGTGTCTTCGCTCACTGCCATCCTCCTCCCTTTCCTTCCGGCGAGGTTTAGGTGTCCACCGAGATATGACAGACAGATACATTTCCTTTCCTCAAAAACCAATTTACCGACGAGCGAGGCGTAGAACCGAATGGGCAATGGCGTTCTATGGGCTCCCTGGCAGCGTTGCAAGATGCTGTCGCGTTAGACTCTTAGAGGCGAAGCTGAACTTCTTAACCACACATCAGTGACCACACTTTAGGTAAAAAAAAGTGCCCCCTGAATTTTGACGGGTGTTCAGGGAGATATGTGAGACAGTTACTGCGTAATTTCCTTTCCTCAAATACAATTTTCATTTCCTTCATTACGGGCCATCTTCGTCTTTCTTCTTTCACTCCCACTTCCTCCGTTCCTCTACGGTGCGGTTCAGGTGTCCACCGTGATGACAGAGATTTACAGTGCCATTTCCTTTCCTCAAAAACCGTTGCGTCGAAACGGCAAGGCATCGCGCCGAACGGGTGGTGGCGTTCCGTGGACTCCCTGGCAGCGCTACAGCACGCTGTCGCGTTCCACTCTTAAAGGCGAAGCTTAAGCTTAAGCTTAATTAGCAGTTAATTAGTATTCAGGCATTAATCAGTAATTAACCATTAATTAGTGATTTGTCATCACTTAGTAATCAGGACTCAATTACATGTGACGCCACCAGTGCCACAGAAGCACTGAAAGTGGTGCGGAAAACGCTTTCGCCTCTGCGCACTTTAGACAGTCAAAGTGCCCCCTGAATTTTTGCATCCTTTGCATTCCGGATCCTTTTGCAAAGTTTAGTTTAGTTTAGTTGATTCGTGTTTAACGTACCAAAGCAACTCAGGCTATGAGGGGCGCCGTAGTGATGGGCTCCGGAAATTTCGACTACCCGGGGTTCTTTAACGTGCACTGACATCGCACAGCACACGGGCCTCTAGAATTTCGCCTTCATCGAAATTCGGCTGCCGCGGCCGGAATCGAACCCGCGTCTTTCGGGTCAGCAGCCGAGCGCCGTAACCACTGAACCACCGCGGCATTACTTAAAAACTAATCGCAACAAGAAGCGCGACCGCACGTTGTTCACAATCAGTTACCTTCCAAGAAAAAAACATTTGTTGTTTTCTGCCGCAATCAAGCATTGCATTCATTTCCCTGCACGAAGCAGTCAGGCGTCTCTACGTTTTATTAAGCATACAGGGACACTGGAATTTAAAGAGACTTGTGAAATGCATCTGCCGTTTACTCGGCTGTAGTGTCTTCAACTTGTTTCATTGTCTTTTATTTGTGTGTTTTGGATTGCATACTACTTTTCTTTATTTCAAGTATTGTTTTCGAGTTTACCAAGGTTCTGTTCTACCTTCTTTTTGTCGAGTACATCAGAAATGTAAGCACTTCTCTTTGGCCCTAGGCGTGGTCTGCAGTATATGCAAATGTCCAGTTTCATTCGTCGTGTCTGGCGTTCTCGCTGGTCAATTTATAGGCATATTATGCAGCTGCTTGGCAACGCCTTTAACGTCTGCATTACGCTTCTCGCTTTGAACGCAGGTGAGTCTCCCGCCTGGTTGTCTGCAGATCGCCTCCTCGGCCACCACGACTCGACTGCACTTCGTCCCTTCTGGCGGAGAAAGGTATCGTGGGGACGCGAAGGGCAGCGAAAAACTCTGCCCTTCGCGTCCCCATCAGTGAGTACAAAGCTCGACAGTTGCATCTCGGGGGCACTTTGGGCAAGACCCTTGCAGCCCTTCAGGAGATCTTATTGCTCCGCCACAGCAGCAGGGGCTCTAAGAGCCTTGTTAACCGGAGCTCAAGTTTTACGCTGCGGTAATTGATTACAAAGTAATCAATTACCGCTGCTCGTTTAGGCTTCGCAGGAGTTAGTCTTTACGAAAAAGGATTTACACTGGCTGAACCGCAGCACCTATGCGTTTTTTGGCGGGATGCATTTCGAGAACATGTGGCTAGGCGGCAGAAATAATCTGGACATATTCAGTGTTTCAGCAAGATGCTGTTCAGTGTCTCCGTTTATGAGAATGCTCTAGTTTGTTAGGCTTTGAAGACACCCTAACGCAGTATGAACCTCGGCGCTTATGAAAGGAACAGACGAAAAGCCCGTGGTTGAGGTTGTAAATAGAACGCAAGAACTTGGTAGTACCTGGCGAAAGCAAAACAAAACACTAGCGATATCCCTGTTGTGTAGAAACTAGGTATTTGCGCGCGAAGTAATTCTGTCTCCACAGAACCAGTATTAATGCGATTCTACGATGCTTGTAAGAAATAAAAGAGTAATGTAGTGTTCGGCTAAACGTTCTACCAAGTGTCCAACCTGCCTGTTGCAGAGTGGCCTTTCTCTGTTGAGCCAAGTGCAGCAAAGCCTGCAGCATGCAGAAATAAACAGTTAAGAGGTGCTGCCACAAATCATATGCACCAGTGCGGCTGGCAGGGCGGGCCACTTCTGGAGGAGCCCTCTGCTTCCTGCGGCTGCACCAAGGTGCACGGAGTTTCCTCGCGGCCATGCCCTGGAAAACGATCCACATTGGCAAGCAGATGCCAAAGGGTATTGGAGAGTATGGCAGTGTTTAACGAGTTTAAGAGTTTGGCAAGAGTTTAACGCATTGTACGAGGAGCAATGGAGCAACTTGAAAGCTGCATATGGACGGTTATTATTAGTCAGCATTATCTCGTGTCAAACGGCTGGGTTCTTGTGCCGAAGCACCTAACTTGTTTTTCTCTGAAGTGCGTAAACTAATGACGGTGAAAGCAGTTAGCAGGTCTAAATATTTAATCAGATACTTAAGGAACGTATGTTTACTTTGAAATGCAGGAATGTGTTCTGAATCAGTCTTTTTTTCTCTCTGTCATCGTGGCCATGTCTGGCTATGAATTTTTTAGAAATTAAAAATAGGAGTGCCATAATGTACGCATGGCCCTGGCTACAACGTTTCATTTTTCAAGAAGCACACTTTTTGGACATCGGCCGCAGCTGGCATAAGACAGGGTTAATTGGAGAGATATGGGAGAGCCATTGGCCTTCAGTGGGCGCTGTCAGGTTGATGATGATGATGACGAAGGAATAGCGACACAATAAAAGCTGATTTTAAAAACCTGTTTCACAATCTTCATCACGTGTGGTCGCCCTATCGTGCAGAGCACAACCACGTTACCTTTATACTCTCCTCGGCTCCAGCGCGGTTATAATGAAAGTCAAATAGCACCTCATGAGAATACAGCCAGCTAGTATTTTTGGCAACATTCATATAATCCTGCCCTTATAAATTTACAGATAAGCATGGTGTCTTCATCATCATCATCATCATTTATTTACCTTTAAGGGCCCCAGGGGCATTACATGGGGGGGGGGGTGAACACTAATCACGATTCACAAAGAAAAAAGTTGGGAGCATAAATTTAGACACATGTAGATACAGCTGTCAATACTTAAAAAGAAAAACAAGTGATAAGTAGGTAAACAAAAGAAAAAGAAAAGAAAGGAAAAGAGCCTTCAACAGGAATTATTAGGGGAATAGATCAATCAACATCTCTTTAAATTTGAGGGAATTAACTTCATTCACAACACTTTCTGGAAGGACATTCCACTCCGCTATGGCAGCTGGCAAAAACGAGGAATTGAACGCATTGGTTGAACCATGAATGCGTTGAACACTCCGGCAATTAAACAAACGTCGCGATGATCTAAACCCGTATTATTTTGCACCTGAACCATGCTACTGAATGAAGGAAGCATGTTTGTGCTTGTCAGCGGCAGATGTCAAGCTCCCGTGCCTGGGTTTAGCCTCGATGCATTAGTAAAGTAGAAGGCGGCGTAACTGGTGGGTGATTGCTGTTGGAATCACCGCAGGGGTGTGACCGCGGAAGCAGACCATTACGAGAGCGCAGCAATGTGTAACCCAGGGTGTGGTTGCCAACGGAATCATCCTTAGGGTGCGTACCGTGCAACCGGGGAGAGAGATACCTCCACACCTGTCGCTTAATCGCGTCACGTGACCTATAGGTGAGCAACCTGCGTTTCCACTGGCTCACACAACACCGACGACGACGCCGGATTTCTTCCAGAACTGGAGCCGTGACTGATATGCATGCTTAGAACTACTGCGATTAACCTTGTGTATATGTCTACTGCGGTTCATGCAGGACATGTAAACGCACAAAAAACACCTGATATATCACTTTATGCTATATAATGTACAACAAAGCATGACGAATGTTGGCCACACAGTGCTAGCGCACCTAATTCGCATTCGGCCTAACTGCGCACATCGACCGTCATTTTTTTTTTCATTTTTAGCTCTGCTATTCAACAGGCCCTCAACCCTGATTATAAAGTTGGAGAGGAGGAATAACCGCGAACTTGGATGAGACTTAAGAACGAGAAGAAGACAGGACGAGCGGTAACTAGCAACTGAAGTTTATTGGGAAAAAGACATGTTACAGCAAGGTTGCATCTGCGCATAGCGTACGTATAACCGTTACATTGCCAGAACTAAGATAAGGACACATGGAACACGAGAGATGGCTAAGGAAACAAATCGAAACAAACACAAAAAACGAAGGAGATGCCTGTCACAGGTTTAACAGAAACTGGGTATCTTTATCTAAAAGCGCCACAGAAGGCTCACTAACACATATATCGAGCACAAGTTTGCGCATGTGTGCCGCTTCTAAAATCTCCCTTTCAAGCCTCGACCTGCCCCTTCCGATGATAGTGGCTTTGTTGCTGATGATAGTTGATGATAGTGTTGCTGTTGCTAGAAAACCGCCGCCGAGATGAGGCCCGAACTCGTGCAGTCGGCATCCTTGCCAAGCTTCCGCGACACCCTCCGCGCACTCCGCTTCTTTCTGGGGAGCGTGATGCTATCAAGAGCCTGCGTAAGATCTCGGACATGACTATACTTCCCGCTGACAAAGGCAACGCTACCGTCATCTTGAACAGCAGCGACTACCTCGAGAAAGTGAATGACCTTCTGCAGGACGACAGTACGTACTTGCCGCTGAAACGGGACCCCACGCTCAAGATAGAAAGGAACTTGCAGATTATTTTGACCGACGTCTTCCGTTTTGTTCCACCGGACCACAAGTCGCTTTATTTCAAGCTTCTCTGCCACAATGGATCCGCTCCCGCCTTGTACGGTCTCCCGAAGATCCGTAAGCCTAATGTCCCGATGCGACCGATAGTTGACTTTACACGGTCGCCCTTATATCGCTTGTCGGGCTACCTGCACAAGGTTTTGGCGCCACTCGTTGGAAAGAGCTCGACTTTCATACGTGACTCTTTCGATTTCATTGAAAAAGTACGTGACGTCACGGTGGAGGACGACGAGGTCATGGATTCTTTTGATGTAAAGTCGCTGTTCACCAGCGTACCCGTGGATCTGGCTGTGGATGTGTGCCGTTCAGCGCTGCAGAATGACGACGGATTGTGTGATAGAACCCCTATCGAAGCATCAGATCTCCTGAAGCTGTTGCAGTTCTGCCTTGAGAACACTTACTTTGTTTTCCGGGTCAGTCTACAAACAAGTTCACGGCACCGCTATGGGCGCATCTATATCGGTGACAACCGCAAACCTTACCATGGAAGCAATAGAAGCCCGTGCACTGGCTACCTTCGAACCGCACCCAAAAGTTTTTGTACGTTACGTAGATGACTGTTTCTGCCTTATCAAAAAGGATGCATTAGGTGCCTTCACAGATCACATCAATAGCATGGAAGACTCCATTCAATGCACGGGTGAGGAGGAGGCTGCTTGCCGTCTTCCTTTTCTGGACGTTTTGATCGAACGCCGTAACCACCGCCTTTCTTTCAAAGTTTCTTTCTTCTTTCTTTCTTTTTATTTCAAAGTACACATGTAATTACATGAAGACACTCAAAGATCCTTAGCCAGAGGCTAGTCTTGGATCCCAAAATGAATACAAATAAGTCTACTGACGATTCAGGAGGAAAACAAACAAACAAAAAAACACACACACACATTTGTCGGTGTAGAATGAAACAATTGCAATGCAAAGTACAGTACAAAATACAATACAAAATACAATACAAAATACAGACTGAAACACTGTCGTATGACATTCATATAACCAAATAAAAAATAAATGTCATTCTACATTCAGATTGCCACGTTCAATAGATTTGTAGTATTATGCCACACCACAGACGCATATAGTGTCGCTTCACTGAGACGCTTCTGTTTGAAGGAAAAAATTCTTCAGTGCTCTAAATGTATTAGGTGAAGATATGACTGACCATGGGATAGCATTCCAAATTTTGACACCAGAAAAACGGAGACATCGATGACCATAATGATTGTTAGATATTGGAAGCAAGAACTTTCCATGAGCGGCTGAGCGAGAACTGGACGGTATGAAACTTGTATGAAACTAAAGGAAAGGTGCTAGGGTTGCAGATAACATTTTTTACAAAAATTGCTAAACGATAGTTTCTTAGGTTAGTTAGTGGCATAATGTTATTTTGTTTAAATAAAGGCAGTGATGGAGTTCTAGGTGCAACAAAATTGATCATTCTAAGAGCCCTTTTTTGCAGCCTTACCACGGGTTCAATATACGATGGATACGTAAGGCCCCAGGCCTCAATACAGTATGTTAGCTGCGACTGAAACAAACTGAAATATAATGTTTTTAGCGTATTAGTCTGAAAATATTTGGATGCTTTCGCTAATGTATAACAAGAGTACGACAGCTTTTTACACAGGGCATCAATGTGCTGGTGCCAGTTGAAATCTTTATCCACAATCACTCCAAGTATGTGATTGCGTCAACTTGCTGCAACTCATCAGCTCCAATATGCAAGCTGCAGGGTGACATGCACGCAGACTTATGCGGTGATTTGAAAGTAACATATTTCGTTTTTTCAGTGTTCAGGGATAGACGGTTAGATTGGAACCAGGTTTTAATGCATTGAAGTTCTTTATTAAGCACGGTTATACCATCCTCTATAGATTTGGCAGTAACTACCATAGCGGTGTCGTCTGCATACATAATGACATGTGATTTCTCTGCATATACAGGAAGGTCATTCACGTAAAGGGAAAAAAGAATAGGTCCCAGAACCGAACCTTGTGGAATACCCATGGGCACTGTTAGCAAATCTGAAACATTGTCGTCAATTTGGACCCGTTGGGAACGATCGGATAAATAACTTCTAAGGAACTGCAACGCCAAACCTCTAAAACCAAGTCTTTCAAGTTTTTTGGACAGAATATCATGATCCACGGTATCGAAAGCTTTTTTTATGTCTAGGAACACACCTACTGCTACAAAATTTCTGTTAAGTGCGTCATTTACGACTTCGGATAGGGATAAGATTGCAGTAGTAGTAGATCTTGACTCTTGAAAGCCATGTTGATTAGTGCTAAGAATGGCATACTTCTTCAAAAAGTTCTTAATACGTTTGGCAAGCAGTTTCTCGAAAAGTGTGTTAAAACAACTTAAGACAGAAATTGGTGGGTAATTGCTTAGGTTATCAGGGTTTCCATTTTTGTATACCGGGACTACTTTTGCTACCTTCAGTGCATCCGGATATGTGGCGCTATAAAAGGACTTATTAAACAAAGAAACCAAAGTAGGCGCTAGAACTTCAATATTGTTTTTCAATAACGACACAGGAATTCCATCTAGTCCGCGCGCTTTTCCGGTCTCCAGTTGCCTACCCACTGATATAAGTTCATGACAGGTTATGTCATCATATCTGAAGCTGGATTCCTGCCATGGAGGAAGAAAAAGGGGCTCCCCGCTTTGCGCTTTGGGGATCACATTCTGAGCTATAGAGCAAAAATGCCTGTTAAATTCATCTGTCATGTGTGATGCACCCGGGGACAAGTCTTTTGAGGGTAGTACCCTTTTTACTCCTGCTGGCTGAATGATAGAATTTAGAATTTCCCATAGTTTCTTGGTATTGCTAGCATTAGCATTAATTTTTAAGTGATAATAATGTCTTTTCTGTCGACGCATCAACGCAAGGGCTTTATTCCTGTGAGTTCTATATTGAGCTGCGTAATAATCATTGCCCCTGTTCTGTTTCATTTTGGTATGCCAATACTCGCGTTGCTTTATCACATCAAGCACAGAAGAAGTCATCCAAGGGCAAATTGGCACCGTGAAATAGTTCACTCTTTTAGTAACCTTGCATTCATTTATTAACATATTTATTTCTTCTATGAGGCGTCGGCAGTGCTCGTTAGGATTTAAAGGTTCAAAATCGTCAAAGCTAACACGTGAAATTAACCAAGAAAATTTTTCGTGGTCAATCCGGGTAAATAATTTGACAGATGGTTCGGGGCGGCCTGGAATATTTAAGCCGTACAACAGTGCCACAGGTAGATGATCTGTAAGCGCAGTATTGAACACTCCAGCGAGACTATGAGTGGGTTGAAAGTTACACAGGATGTGATCCAAACATGTCGAAGTGTTGCTCGTAATGCGGGTGGGGGATGTAATATAGTTATAGAAACCGAATGAAGAGAGAAGATTAGAACAGTCGCTATGATCTGCACCCAGTGTGTCAATGTTCATATCCCCAGTAATAATAGCGTTTTTTGAGCACTTAGTTATGTTAGCGAATATAGTTTCAAGGTCCTTAAGAAGTTGTTACGAGTATTAAGCGGTGCTCGGTAAACAACTCCAATCAAAACGCTGTCAATTTTCACGAACATTGCCTCTGTGGCATCGTTGGTTTCGTTAACAATATGAGGGCATTCTTTAAAACTCAGAGAGTTTTTAATGTAAAGGCCAACGCCACCACCCCTATTTCTGGCACAACGAGGGCGTGACAGAAAAACGTAGTTCGGTATATTAAGACATTCATTTGGAAATAGCCAAGTTTCTGAGACTGCAATTACATCATATATATTTTTGTGTTCAGCTAGAAACGAGCAAAGAAAGTCAAAATTTTTCGATATACTCCTGATATTGCAGTGCAGTACAGAGCGAGTACAGTTCAAGTCACAGAAGTTATCAACTTGATCAGCCGTGAGCATTTCAAGATCTTTAAGCTATCTTGTCAAGGTCGGTTGCCGGGATTAATCTATCTTGTCAAGGTCAGTTGCCGTTACGATGTGGTATATCGCTGAGCTATCTGTCTTTCTCATCAGAATTTTACCTCTAGAAACCCAGGCAAACTTCCAGTTGTGTTCTTTCTTTGCGGCGATAGCCTTTGAAAGCAGCACCTTATTCTCGGGGCAGAGATGTTCATTTACGAACACAGATGTTGTGCCGGCCAAGCCTACATCTGAAGTAGTTAGGCGCTGCTTTCTTGTGGCATTCAGCACTTCATCACGCTTGCTGCACAAGGCGAATTTGACAATTATATTGTGTGGCTTATTTTTGGACGGAACACGATGAACCACGTCGATGTCTTCTTTCGTTATGGAGACACTGACTTTAGCTCCGAGAGCGGAAACAATGCTAGGCAGGCATTTTTCGGAAGACTCGGGTATGCCTTTCAGTTCTAGGTTTTGTCTTCGACTGTACTGCTGAATTTCTGTCAGCTCAGTTCTAGCATTTGTAAGTTCCTTCTGCAGGAAGAGATTTTCTCTCTTCAGAAGCTCTTGCTCAGCCTTAAGCAGAGTTATTTCTTTCTCGTGTTTCGCGGTAGCTACCTTAAATTCCTCAAAGCCTTCGCTCATAAATGAGACAGATTGTGTAAGGGTGCTTAGATCTCTAGTTATGTTTGTCTCCATCGCTTCAACCCTGCTGTTGAGCTTGACGAGTAATGCTGCTATTTCCTTCACAGTGGTAGGGTACTTTTATAGAAAGGACACCCTCACAGGCCGGTACCTTCATTTTAATTCCGTGCACCCGGTTTGCCACAAACGCTCCGTCGTGGCTTCCTTCGTCCGACGTGCCAAAAACATCTGCCCAAGACCAGAAGATCGCGCTGCTGACCTACGCCAAGTGCGCCGAGAACTGAGTGAATGCGGCTACCCGAAGCACTTCGTAGATTCCGTTCTTCAACGGTCATCACGCCCGTCAGAACCAGTTGGTCCCCCGTGCCGAGCCCGAGTCGCTATCCCATATGTACCGGGCGTGAGCGAGTCTCTGGCTCGCGTTTTACGCACTTACGGCGTACACGTCGCTCACGTTCCGGCGTGCAAGCTAAGGCACGAGCTGGTGTCTGTCAAAGACAAGATAAAGAAAGAGAAGTTTCCTGGCGTCATCTACAAGATTCCCTGCGCAGATTGAGACTACTGCTATATCGGCGAGAGCGGGAATTTCGAAAGACGATTGAGGGACCACAGGAACGACGTCAGGAACAAGAGGATTGCTTCTAATGCACTTGCGGAGCACGTGGAAGCCGCGACGCACAAAATAGCCTGGGAAGAAGCTTCAGTCATCGCAAGAGAGAAGAATTGGCTGTCACGTCGATATCTGGAATCCCTAATAATTCAATCAACAGAAAAAACCCTTAACCACAACGCACGCAATCTCCCGCCTACGTACGCAAGATGCCTGGGGCGATTACTGCAGCGCACTTAAGCGATGTGCTTTGGGCTTTCCGCCCAGTGATCAAGGCTTCCGTATGGAAGCCGAAACGTCTTCGTCTTCATATTAAACAACAACCTTTTGGTCGGCGTTCCTTCTATTGACTTCATAAATCTTCTTCCCGACCAGACGAGTTTTCGTCGAACGTTAGATTTCGAATACTAAACATGCTTTTAAATTTGGACATTAAAAAGTCTTGTGGCCCGGACATCATTCCAAACACATTTTTAAAGCGGCATGCAGAATGGACCTCAAAATACCTGCACGTTCTGTTCACGTGATCATTGTGCGAGGGACAAGTGCCGAGCGACTGGAGGACTGCCAGAGTGAAGCCACTACATAAGGCAGGAAAAAAGCTGTGCATTCAAAATTACCGCCCAATTTCTTTAACATCTACGGTATGTAAACTTTTGGAACACATAATTCATAATAATATCTCAAAATTCTTGGAGAAATATAATATACTTACGAAGCATCAACATGGTTTCCGAAAAGGCTATTCTACAAATACCCAATTGGTTCTAACAGTGCATGACTTGGCTAAAGTAATTAACAATGGGAAACAAATAGACGCTGTTTTTATGGATTTTTCAAAGGCTTTTGACCAGGTGTCTCATAAAAAGTTACTTCACAAATTAGGCGCAATACTGAAAAATTCTCAACTAATTAACTGGCTTACAGCTTATCTTGAGAACAGAGAACAATTTGTTGTTTTTAATGACCACCATTCAGAATGACTTTCAGTTGGCTCTGGCGTCCCGCAGGGCTCAGTGCTTGGGCCTCTTTTGTTTCTTTTGTTTATTAATGATGTACTGCATGGTATTCCCGTTAAGGTTAAGCTTTATGCTGACGACTGTGTGTTGTACTTGGAAATAGAGAACGCCGCTGACCAGTAACTGCTGAACAATGCCTTAGGACAAGTTGTTGCCTGGTGCAAAGCTTGGCATGTGTCGATTAATTTTCAAAAAACTCTTTTTATGACCATTACACGCAACAAGCACAAGCTTAAATATCCATATGCTACTAACGACATATTTCTCTCCGAAGTAACACACTACAAGTATCTAGGACTCTGGATCACTAATGATCTCACTTGGACTAAGCACCTTGAATATGTAGTAGCTAATGCTAACCGCAAATTATTCTTCTTCAGGAAGGCTTTGAGACTTTCCACCCCTTCTGTCCGTCTGCTCGCATACAAAAATGTAATTCTGCCGATACTAGATTATGCATGTGTAATTTGGGACCCTTTCACCAAGACTAACATCACCAAGATAGAAATGGTGCAAAGAAAAGCAGCTCGCTTCATATATAATAGCTTTGGACGTACATCAGTAACCGAACTACTAATGAAAGCAAACCTGCCACCATTAACGCAAAGAAACCGTGTATCACGACTAAAATTCCTCTTTCAACTTATTAACGGTCATTATAAAACCGACCTCACGGGAATAATTAGTTTTTCATCTGGGTATTCTACAAGGCAGAGACACAGTCGCACAATAACCGCCTTTAGCACCCATAATAACTGTTTTAAGTATTCCTTCTTTGCCCGAACGGTAACTGAATGGAATCTTCTAACCAATGATCAAATTTCAAAATCATCACTATCGGCATTTGTTTTGGGTATTGTTTAGAAACGTGTTGTCTTTAACTGTTTATACGCTCCATGGATCTAATTTGTATTATATGCTTTGTCTGTGTTATTGTTTTCATTATGTATTCATTGTATCCCACCCTGCTAAAATCCCCAGAGGGGATTGCAGTATTGATAAATAAATAAATATAAATAAATATTGCTGAATTATATCTGGTTAATGGTAAGTCGATAACTTCTGCCAAAATGATGACGTATACTTTGAGGCAAGTTCAAGAAATTATGATTTTTCTGCTTAGGTAACTTTATAATCGACAAAATAAAAAAAAAGCTTTAAAGTACACACCGTGGATGACGAAAGAAATAATACAGCTCAAAATAAAATCTAAGCGACTAAGAAGGAAGAAGAGCTCAGCTTGCGATTTGCTTAGTGAAATTCATTTTATCCTACCGCAGGCTATTGCTGTGCTGTGCTTATTGCTGTGCACAGCAATGGGACATCCCGCCAGTAACGAAGGAGGAAGTAACGAAAGCCTTAGGAGCAATGCAAAGGGGGAAAGCCGCTGGTGAGGATCGGGTAACAGCAGATTTGTTGAAGGACGGAGGAGAGATTGTGCTAGAAAAGCTATCCACCCTGAATACGCAATCCCTTGTGACCTCGAGCGTACCATGAGCTTGGCAGAACGCTTACATTAAAATTCATAAGAAAGGAGACGTCAAGGACTTGTAGAATTACAGACCGATCAGGTTACTGTCCGTTCACTGCAAGCTATTTACAAAGAAAATCGCTAACAGAATCAGCACAACCTTAGACTTCAATCAACCAAATGACCAGGCAGGCTTTCGTAAAGGATACTCGACAATAGACAATATTAACTCTGTCAATCAGGTGATAGAAAAATGCGCAAAATATAACCAACCCCTATATATAGCCTTCATTGATTATGAGAAATCGTTCGACTCAGTGGAAACCTCAGCTGTCATGCATGCATTGCGGAATCAGGTTGTAGAAGAGTGTTATGTAAAAATATTGGAAGATCTTTATAACGATTGCACAGCTGCCATAGTCCTCCATAAAGTCAGCGATAAAATAGGTGTCAGGCAGGGAGACACGATCTCGCCAATGCTATTTACCGCCTGTTTACAGGAGGTATTTCGGGGCCTGAAATGGGAACAGTTGGGGGTAAGAGTTACTGGAGAATACCTAAGTAATTTGCGATTCGCTGATGGCATTGCCTTGCTAACTCACTCAGGACATGAACTGCAAAGCATGGACAATGAGTTAGACGGGCAGAGCAGAACGGTGGGGTTAAAAATTAACACGCAGAAAACCAAAGTAATGTTCAACAGTCTAGCAAAGAACAGCAGTTCGCAATTGGTAGCGAGGTGCTCGAAGTACTAACAGAATGTGTCTACTTAGGGCAGGTTGTGACCGCTTATCCGGATCATGAGAGGGAAATAACTAGAAGAATAAGGATAGGGTGGAGCGCATATGGCAGGTTCTCTCGGATCATGAATGGCTGTTTGCCAATATTCCTCATAAGAAAAGTCTGCAACAGCTGTATCTTACCGGTACTCACCTATGGGGCAGAAACGTGGAGGCTAACAAAGAGGGTTCAGCTTAAGTCGAGGGCAACGCAGCGAGCTATGGAAAGAAAAATGATAGCTGTAACGTTAAGAGATCGGAAGCGGGCAGAGTGGGTGAGGGAACAAACGCGGGTTAATGACATCCTAGACGAAATCAAGAGGAAGAAATGGGCTTGGTCAGGGCATGCAATGCGAAGGCAAGATAACCGGTGGTCCTTAAGGGTAACAGAGTGGATTCCAAAAGAAGGCAAGCGTAGCAGGAGGCGGCAGAAAGTTAGGTGGGCGGATGAAATCAAGCAATTTGCCGGGATACGGTGAGGAGGAGGAGGAAAACTTTTATTCCTATTTACAGTGAGAGGTCGATGGGGCGAGCCGGAAGGGCCCGCCGCTAACAAACGCTAGGAGGGATCCCTAGTCCGGGATCCCTGTAGCTTCCGCAGCGGCCCGTGCTCTAGCTACCAGTGGCTGTTGGGCATGGAGTTCGGAGCAGCCGCGCAGGGCAGCTTGCCAGTCCTCTCGAGTGGGGTGGAGGTGGGGTGGGTAGGCAGGATTGGAAGGGCATGCCCACACCATGTGGTAGGCGTCCGAAAACTCCTCCTCACAGTGTGGACACGCGCCCGAGAAGGAAGAATTGAAGTGCTTAAGTACTGCCGGGCACAGTACAGTATTGGTATAGAGGCGGAGAAACCAGCGCTCCTCCACCCTGGTGAGGCCTTTACAGGGAGGGGGATAGAGGCCATGAAAGTTTTGATAAAGAGAGGTGGTCTCTTTAAAGGTGATGGCCGGATGGAAATTGAATTCCGGATCAGGCTGCGGATGAGGCGACGCCTGGTGAGTAAGCGCGCGGGCGGCAGCGTCGGCTGCCTCGTTCCCCTCAAGACCCGCATAAGCCGGAGCCCACACGATGGTACGATGGGTCGGAAACCCTGTGTCTTCGCATGCGTGGAGAATTTTGAAAGCACGGGCTGGAATATCCCCTTGCTCAATATTGCGGCAGGCGCCCCTGGAGTCCGTAATAATGACTCGGGACTCTGGATCTGCGGCGGCCAGTGCAATGGCGATTTCTTCCGCAAACGTAATGTTTGGGGCACGGAAAGTAAGGCCCTGAACTGTAGTGTTTTGGTGGATGACGGCCGCCGTGTACCAACCCCCATGGTGTGGGCCGGCCGCATCTACATAGAAGACACCTGGCTTATGGCCATATTGTTGAGAAATAGCCTCCGCCCGCGCGAGACGGCGACCATCATGGGTGTCTGCAGTCATGTTCTTCGGAAGGTTTGGTTTGGTTTGGTTTATGGGGTTTAACGTCCCAAAGCGACTAAGGCTATGAGAGACGCCGTAGTGGAGGGCTCCGGAAATTTCGACCACCTGGGGTTCTTTAACGTGCACTGACATCGCACAGTACACGGGCCTCTAGAATTTCTCCTCCAAAGAAATTCAACCGCCGCAGCCGGGTTCGAACCCGCGTCTTTCGGGTCAACAGCCGAGCACCATAACTACTAAGCCACCGCGACGGCATTCTTCGGAAGGGGTCGCACCTGGAGTGCAAAGCGCCAGGCTTCAGGGATGCGGACCCGTTCTTCTGTATGTTTTGTGTAGGATATGTGTAAGCGGGTCAGAAGGCGGCTCCCCGCAGGTGTTTTGCTTAGGTGCAAGTATTGATTGTTAAGATGAGCTTCTCGTAACTCCCCAAAGGTGTTGGTCATCCCCAGACCGAGGAGACGCTTGTTGGACGTCATTATGGGGAGGTCGAGCGCTCTCTTATAAATCTTGCGGAGAACTGCTTCTAAGGCATTCCATCGCATTTGCCTAGGTGGAGGTAGGGAGCCGAATATAAAATTCGGCTGGTTACGAATGCATTGGCCAGCCGCAGGGCATCTTTGCATCGTAGTCCCCCCCTTTTATTCGACACCCGGCGAAGCATCCGACCCACCTGGTCCCCCACCTTACGTAGCTTAATTGTTTAGGGTAGTGTCTATCTTGCGCCTGTGATGAATGAAGAGCCCCAGTACCCGGATCTCCTCGTGTTCAGGTATCGGTCCGCTAAGTAGGGAAAGGGCAATTTTGGTTGTGCACTTTGAGTTGGGGCGTATGTGCACAAATTCCGATTTGCTCGGGAAGCATTCAAGACCACAGCGACGAGCGTATTCGTCCACAATAGCTGCCGCTTGTTGCAGGTTGGTCTCGATGTCTCCAACCGATTGTTGTGTTGCCCAGAGGGTGATGTCGTCCGCATACAGAGCGTGCTGCACACCGGCGACCTCTGTCAGCTGGGTAGGTAGCTTCATCATGGCCAGATTAAATAGTAATGGCGAGAGGACAGCTCCCTGTGGGGTCCCTTGATATGGGCCATAGTCTGTGTCTTGCAGCCGAATATAGGATTGGCGATCTGTAAGGAATTGTTTGATATAATCGAAAGTATTGTGCCCACAGTCTGTTTGCGACAAGTCGGATAGGATGATCTCGTGGGTCACATCGTCGAAAGCCCCCCGCAGGTCAAGTGCGACGACTACTTTATCATTGCTGGGGTGCTCGACGGGGTCGAGAATCTCCTTGTAAAGTTGCAACAGGACATCTTGTGCGGACCGGTGTGGGCGGAAACCGTACATGGTGTCTGCGGAAATGTTTTGCTGTTCCAGGAAAGCCGACAATCTGTCGCGGACCATAGTCTCCATCAGCTTCCCCACACACGAAGTGAGGGAGATGGGCCGGAGGTTGTCGGTGTTAATGGCTTTACCTGGCTTGGGAATGAAAGTTACTAGTGCCGTTTTCCAATCTATGGGGAGTGGTGTGCCTCCAATCAAGATAGTGTTGAAGTAATCGAGGAGAGTTTCGTAGGCGGGATCTGGGAGGTTGGCAATAAGCTTTACCGTCACTTTGTCCCGGCCCGGTGCTGTACCTCGCTTCATTTTAGCCAGGGCCGCTTTTAGGTCATGGAGCTGGAACGGTTGATCCAAATCCGCGTTCTCGGAACCTGCATACGAGTACGCCTGACCACGGGGATCCTGGTGTATACTCAAATATTTGTCGCGGAGCGCATCGGCCAGTTTGGCCGTGTCTCCAGTGAAGTTATGTATAGCCCTTTGAAGCTGTTTTTGTGTCTCAGTACGGGTTTGTGCCGGATCAATAAGGGCGCGAAAGAGGCGCCACGTACTCCGACTCGACATTTGCCGAGCTGCAGTGTTGCATCGGTGCACCCAATTGGAGTCGGCGAGTTGGGCCGCGTATTGTGCCGCCTGTTGGGTGATATCCGCGATGCGAATTTTGAGTTTCCGATTGTGTTTTGACGACGCCAGCGGCGGACTAGGCTGTGTCGTGCCTCCCAGAGGTGGAGGAGGTGGTTATCCACCTCCGGGCTCGCCTCTGAGAGTTGAACATTTTGCTCGACTGATTTCAAGTGGGATACTAGGTGTTGGGACCACGTTGAGTATCCTTGGTCCATTATCGATTGAGGATTGGTGTAGCTGCTCCTAAATTTGGTCCAGTCGGGTAGTTTTGCGTTGGCCTGTGGTCTTGTGGTCTTGTTGTTATGGGATACGGTGGCCGCAACTGTCAAAGGACAGGATTAACTGGAGAGACATGAGAGAAGTCTTTGCCCTGCAGTGGGAGTAGTCAGGCTGGTGATGATGGTGATGAGACTATTCATCTGGTAAAATTTGTTGTCTTTGTTATGATCTATCTTATTTTATTCAAAATTATCCCTAAAGGATCTGGAAATTTGAAAGCGAGCGAAAGAAGAATGTCGAATAAATATCAGAGACTGTATTGATGACCAGAGTATAGCATTTTTGCACTCACTTAAAATCTTTAGTTTCGTCTAAGCATCAACTATGCTCCCCGTTTTTCACAGTTTCCTGACATTCATAGCTAAATATGATTCGGATACTAAATTCTTTTCCCAGCGTCCCTCGTAGCCTGAGTTACTTTGGGACGTTAAACCCTAATAAACCAAACCAATTCTTTTCCCGGCATTCTTTCGCGTTCACCTGCTGCAAAACGAGAGCATCCTGCAGCGGCTCACAAAGCACCGCTTCTGTGCAAGGAAATTTTGATGTAGCTGCTGGCTTCGCTGAGTCAGAATGTAGATATACTAATGTCTTTGAAAGATAAGCTGGATAGCATTGAGCGCTCTGTGCAAACCATGTTAAATCAATTTGATGAAATATTTAACCTCGAAAACCAACATAACAACAGCAGTTGAACGCCGACCTTAATGAACTGGAAATGAGAAACCGGAAGAAAATAAACCTTGAAATTTATTGTTTCTTTTTCTCCGGATGACGCATTGGAGCTGAGGTAAGGCAGGTCGCCAGGCTAATAAGCAAGTAGACATCAAAAGCAGGGACATTGAGGCGTGCCACCCACTTGTAGCAAAGCCGGGTGACATTCCTAGGATCATTGTCCGCTTTGAGAAACAGATTATACGTGCCCAAAGGCTACAGGAGCAGCAATATCTAAAAACAGAATGGGAAAGGAATGTACCGGGCCCTGCTTCAAACAGCTGACTGGATAAAGATCCTAATTCGCGAAAAATATGGAGGCTCTGCTTATGTCATAAAGGAAAAGCCTTTTGAGCAAAGAGATCACGCAGAAGTTGGAATTATATGGCTGTCAACCTAATCAAGTCGTATTTATCATGTCGTCATTACCATGTTCCATTTTGCAATGAAAAGTCCACTACGCGACCCTTATCCAGCGGCGTGCCGCAAAGCAGTATCCCAGGTCTGCTGCTGTTTATTAAATATATAAATTTATCATCAGAATAGATCACCATGCATATTTTATTTACGCAGCCGACACGAGTATATTTATTTCCGAGAAACAGGAAACGAAGTAGCATACAAAGCAAATATTGTTATGGCAAGTTTAGCAGTATAGTCCGTCGCAAACTTTCTTCCGGTTAACGTACCTAAATCAGAAGGAGTCATCTTCCGCCCAAAGAAAAAAGAACGCTGCCTACATTTAAACATCACCTATAAATTGCCAAACATCGAAATAGTAAAGTCGTTTAAATTCCTCCTGGTCGCATTTTATGCAACACATGCAGTGGGACGAACAAATAAAAATAGTGTCTAAAAAATTTCGAAGTAATTCGTTTAGTGTCCCGCAACAGATCGATTGTACCCGAGAAGGCTGAACAAATCTGATAGAAACTTCTTTTTCGTTCTCAGTTTAACTACTGCATTTTAATATTGGCCACCACAACGCACTCAAATATGGAACAACTCCTAGAAAGAAAAATACTTGGGCTGGTATACAACCTCCCGCACCGACACAACAAAACATGCATTTCCACAGTTCTACATCGTTAATGAGTTTAAACTGTACTCCTACACGTTACTACAGCGCTTCAAACGTGAAATAAAAAGACACTTTTCATTTCTAAGCACACTAGCTTTGCTGCGAGCGTTTAGATCACCGTATCCCCATGGCTACGGACCATGCTGGACTATTTCTTCTACAGGGACAAACTGTAGTCACCAAATGCTAAATTATCAGTTCCCGGCCATGCTAAGCCAATTCGCGCACACCGGCAAGCATATTATCGATCTCATCAGCTCACTCATTCCACATTACCTCTTTACAAATTACAACCCCCGACTGACACATGCTATCAGCGCCATTTAGTAAACACTAGACCACACCGTTAGTGCTGCTGCGCAGTATCGTGTTATTGGTGTGTTCTCTGTCTCATCGTTTTCATTTTATAATGTGTATAATCACGAGACCCGCTGGACCCTGCTGCTGCAAAGAGGATGAGAACTTAAGCGCCCGTCGCTTTTATTTGCGCCTCCTCCATCACTCTGCATTGATGGAAATAAGAGCTATTGTTATTAGTATTATTATTAGTAGTAGTAGTAGCAGTATGTGAGCCTCTAGCTAGGTTGGTCAACAACGTTGCCCTAGGATCGGAAATTAGCATGACTCATCCAGTATTTAAGGAAGTGGGACCGCCTTTTTGTACTTAAGTATAGATGGAGTTTTATTGTAGCCTCGTGAGGAAGCTCCTGGAGCATGTTTTGACCAATTGCATTACGGACGTTTTGAAACCAAATTATATTTAACCCCCTTCCAGCATGGATTCAGAACAGGGTTATGAACTGTAAATCTGCAGTTCATCTCACTGGTTCAATTGTCGATAATGGAGGTCTGGTTCACATGATATTGCAATGCAGTGGCAAGCCGATGAACACAGGAGGATATGATGACAAGATGAAGTATGGTCTAATGGCTGCGGGCCTATTGCGAGCGCTGCGTTCCGCGCCACTGCCTGCTTCGTCGCCTTCTGATTCATAACAAAAGTTTGAGATCTTCGCAAAGTCTTTGATCGCGTTTCGCATAAAATTAACTTATAAGTTGTTACTCACTGGTCTTTTCAGCTTCCTAATTGCTTGGGTATCTGATTGCCTTACTGGTCGTAAGCCATATGTGTAGAATTTGTTTATTTATTTATTTACAATACCCCTAAGGGCCCTCGTGCGAGGGTATTACATAGGGGGGGGGGGGGCGTTACAAGCATAAAAATATGGCACAGGCACTTTAAACAAAATACACGTAATAATGAATTAAAGCTAGTAATGTACACAAATAACACAACAAAAAACGCAGAATAAAATACTCAGTAAATGCACATAATACAACAAAAATACCAAATCTGTTAGTCCATGGTTTGCTTTAACGAATGCTGAAACGATTGTAGGTTAACCTCAGTAGCTACCAGAATAACAGGAGGCACACTTCATAATTTTCTACCAGTTGCTTCCGGGTACTGGGCTTGGCGCATTGCTGATCGGCGTTTTTCCTAACGATATTTTTAACGCTATTAACGCACCTGCTCAAATCCTTTTATCTGCAGAGGGCAGCATTTTTTCAACAAGGTACACAAAGACTGTGACCAACTTACTGGAGCACTGCACGATCTTGGGCTGGCCCAAAGGCCGTGGCCCTGCCCGGCCCTCAGGCCGAGCCGGAAAACGTGGTGTTCTCGGGATCTGGCCCTTAACCGGGCTTTAACTCCATAGAGGGGCTGTGTACGGCTTTTGGTTCATTATGGCAGGGTGATGTACACTTGGGGCGTTCTAGCAGCGGGAGTAACCAAGGCCATGGTGCTGACGTAGAAAAAAAAAATTCTCAACTCTTATTTGACTTGTTTGTCATGTCTGCTATAGTAGAATTTTCCGCACGGGAGACAGATTACAAACAATGCCATTCTTTTTTTCTACTCTTGCGAGGAACGACTCGGAAGGGAAGGAATCCTGGCGCTAAGATCTTTCCATTGGTTTACTAATGAACCTCTACTACTACGCGGAATGGGAGAAAGCTCCTTTACCGAGTTTAGTGAGCGTCATTCCTAAGAGACTTCGGACGCGCACGCCTGGCCGCGTTGAACGAAGCATGTGAAGAAGTGCGCAAAATCTAGCAGTTGGCTGCAAGGCTGCATTCTGAGTGTTGCCTGACGTACGGCTCATTTGTTTCACTGTGTTCGCCTGTTAGAGCACACGGTCCCGGTGTTTCAGTCATCGGGTGGGCGCTTCTCATCTGTCTGTCACCGTTCGCGAATGGACCTTTCAAGTCTCATAGAAACCGCGAAGGAGGACCTTCATTCGATTGCTCCAAAAGCAGCCAAGGTAATTTTTGATTATCTGTCTTCTTGAAACACATCCCTACGCTACGAGAAACGTCCGTTGAAGTATAGGACACTTCATGTGTTTAAACATATACTTCGCAATGAGCGGGCGCTTTTTCTTGCCGTCTCCACAGAAACGACCCTACTGCGGCCATGAATTCAACGCGAGACATCTTGCTCATTAAAAAAAAATGAATATCATTGCTACGGCTTTTAATAGTTAGATATCGCTGGTCCTAAACAGTAAATTAACGCAATGCTTATTGCGCATGTATGCAATCGTTTTCATTCGGCTCTGGGAATCTCGGCATTATTCAAAATGCCGAGCGAGCCAATACGCCCTATCATAAGTTCTCTTTATATTAAAAACTAATTTTTTTCAAGTGTTATTGAGACTTGAGCGCCTTTGCCAGCCTCTTCTTTACTTGTGTAGCAGCTTGTAAAACAGTAAGCCTCAGTCGAGCTGCTGCTGGAACGGGCTCGGCCTCAGTAGAGTAGTAGGCCCGGATGGGCTCGTACTTCGAATCCTGGGTCCGAGCCGGTATCGAGCCTCACAATACGGCCCGTGCAGTGCTCTGCAGCTTGCACCTCAGCTCAGACCTCGTCGATATTGTAACCTGGTGCAATCAGTGGGTCATGAAAATATACAACGAAAAAGTCAGATCCTAAACTCGAATACGCATGAATCATTTGGAACTCACCAACTGAGATGAACTTAGATGCTGTAGAAAAAATTGTATGAGCAGCAGTTTGATTCGTCTACCCCTAGTACGGTCGCACTGATTCTGTCTCAGAATTAATCCGAGGAAATGGTGTCAAAGTTATCAAGGCCAGGTGCTAGGCGCATCCTTTGCTTCCCGTGCTCTCAATAAGCAGTAGCTGCTAGGCCTCAGGAAAGAGATGACGGGGCAACGAATACAGCTGCAGAGATAGCGAAAACAAGCGCTTTGGCCAAAGGGAAACAAAGACATCCCGCCGAGTAAACACTCCGACAGCACTGCCGGATGCGGACGCATAAACCTCTAAATTGGGCGCGTCACGGGGCGGGGTGACGGCAAAGGTACAGAGAAGTGCGAGAGCAGGCGGGAAGCCTGGCCTGACACCAGTGGCTTCCGCAAAGTTAAGAAAACATTCGCCGCTCGTGCGTGTGCACTGCGCCTGCCATATTGATACGCAAACAGAGCTGCGACTGCCGCTGCTCTCGTAAATACGGGTGCGAGCGCCTAGATTCCTGATAAGTTTTCGCACGTCACTTCGCGCTCTCGGGTTGGTTGGGATACGCAGTGTCTCGCGCTGCCGCGAAAGTCCCGAGGTAAGTGCTGCAGTGCAGCATATACCAAGGGATCGCGGTCTCATTCAGTTCCATCCCGGAGACGAATCAGCGAACATAGGCCTCCGTAATCACACATGCAGCTGCGCTTGGTTCTAGCAGTGCAGCAAAAATACCGCTGAAGGGGCTTACCCTGCTACCGGTAATCAGCTGCTCAGATCCGTGGACGCACGGATGGACGTTGTGAGCGTGCCCGTTTCAAAGGGGACCTTCCCAAAATTGAAAATGTCTGCACTTTGAATTTTACTGCCTGTATTTATTTATTTACTTTATTTCCTCGGTGGCTTCGGGTGTGGGTCATGAGAGCTGACAAATGATGGCCGCGATGGTATTCTTGAAAAGGATGCGGTTGGCATTGTGCACAGTGTCCAGCGGTAGATAATTCCAATTCCTGAATGACTTCACAAAAATGACGCAAGCTGAGTGGCGGGGGCGTATATAGATGTCCTTGTTATGGCTTATACGGATGGATAGACGGTTATCTGGTGAAATGTGCGGTCTTCCTAAGTGCGAATGATAAAACATATGGAAACTGTCGAAAGATTTTACGTCACGTTTCGACGCTTTAAGGATACCGGCTCTTGCTTCTAGGCAGTTGGGCAATGCTGTTCCGATCGTCCATGCGCAAAGCGCCGCTAAGTTGAGCCCACGGAGTCGACAGGGCGGCAACATCTGCCTGCGGTGCAGAAGTGTGCCGCAGGTATTCTGTACGGCAAAAGGTGTCCCTGGATGTGGACAATTCCTCGCCCACTATCTCTCGTGTCATATCAGCCATAGAATGTGGAGGACAGGCTTCAACACTGGCCACAGAGGTGACATTCGCCAGTCTTCCGAATTTAGGAGTTATTTGACGCAGATTAAGGGCTTAAAATATTCTACAATGTTTTGTAACGTCAGAGGTGGTACTCAGGCTCTCTTTGCTAACCAGGACATTATAAACGTCTTCCGCAATTCCTTTTAGAAAGTGGACGACTTTGTCTTCTTCAAGCATACCTTCAAGCATACTGGAATTCACTAGCTTGCATAACTGTAAGATAGCTTCCATGCACGCAGTGTAAGCTTCTCCAGGTACTTCCGCGCGGTGAAGCAATGTCTGTTCCGCACGTTTCTTGTCTGCTGATTCATCCCCCAATTTTTTTTTATCTCGCTTGTAAAAGTTGCCCATGAACTTAGTGAATCCTCACGATTGTCGAACCAGTCAAAGGCAGTGGCGGCAAGGAAGAACACCACGTTAGCCAGTTTAGTAGTAGCGTTCCAGCGATTATATTTGCTCACCCTTTCGTAGTGTTTCAGCCCTCAGGTTTTCCAAAGAATGTGCGGGGCTCTCGATAATGTGGCCAGTTCTTCGCTGTGGATGGTCCGGGTTGCTCGGTATTGTCTCCAGGAATGTCCGATGGCAGTGGTGGGAAGCCTGCGAGTCTACGGCTCCTTCGATAGATGGAACGCTCCGTGGTCGATACCCGGCACCTCTCACCAAAGCAGTTAGGTGCTTAGCATGCACGGGGGTTTATTCACAGAGGGGATCGATAGAAGCAGGACGGCGACTGTTGTTGTTGTTGTCCTCTAGATAATGGCGTGTACCCACTGCGGGGGATTGGCCAAGACACAGGCGGCAACTGATAGGTGCACAAAATGTTAAACAAGAAAATAATGATGGGGAAAAATAAAATAATAATGATAATTATAGCAATTAGGAAATAAATGAAAGAAACTCAGATGTGTAATTGAAGTAAGCTAAACAAATACTGTGAGATCGGTGACTGAAATAGCGAACGGGGCTAAATATTCCATGTTTCGGAAAGCTTTCGTTCCAGAGAAATATTCATTATGAGAAAGAGCAGAGCTTAAGACGGCAGCCGTTTAGTGTCTGTAAGGAAGTTTTGCATGGCGGAGAGCACATTCCAGTTGCTGTGCCCAAGGGAGGAAGCCCCAAGAGACAGAGCAACCCCAGCTGACAGACTTAGACCTAGCTGTCGTAACGGATGCTCCAGCAGGCGGCTCCGTAAAGAGGAGAAACGCCGGCAGGTCAACAAGAAATGATCCATGGTAAAACAGCGCGGAAAAAACACGAGGACGGAACAAACACGACAACACGAGCGCTGACTTTCAACTGACGATTTATTACGCACATGTGTACATATATAGCATTCCCGCCAAACACTAAACAGAACAAAAAAACACTGCATCATCACTGAAAATATTAAATCTACATATCTACAAATGCATGCTCCAAAAAGGTGATTTCGCGGTTAGCCAGTGATAATGAGGGCTTACTAATGCATGCTGTACCCCCTTTGTCAATGTGATATGCCTCTACTATTTCCCTTACTATCTGATCCTTATGTTTGAAGATGACGGATGTCTGATGAAGCAATGGGGCGCACGTGTGCTCAGGTTGCCTGCAGTGAAGCAGGCAACCTGAGCACACGTGCGCCCGGCACACGTGCGATCTATCGTTTCGGGTTCTCCGCAGAACGGGCACAATGGGGAGACCGCCAGATCAGATCTATAAAGGTAGAAGTCTAAGTGAGGCAGGCGACAACGTAGACGCGTGAAGGAAACCGCAGCCTACAAGCGTCCTTCTGTTCTCCCTCTTCTTTTTCCTCTACCGGTCAGTCCGACCGTTGATCTTCTGCTTCTTCCGTCGATGTTCTGTGAAATCGTGCGACAATATGATGCTGGTCGGGAATTTCAGCTATAGCTGTGAGGCGAGAAGGTACATAGCGAGATTGAAAATGGTAGTAGCACACAGAACAGCACCTTGAGCAGTGCCACGAGGGAGGTGGTGTGGGTCGGACAGATGGGTGCCTCTTCGAAAGCGAGCCACGTGTTTAGAGAGGAATGAGCGGATATAAACATGCGGGAGCCACAGTCTGGGGAGGCGAGTTGGGAAATGATGTGGTCGTGGCAAACACCGTCGACGGCCTTGCGAACATCGACGGTCACAGGTGCGTGAACTTGAGTGGGGGTAGGTGACAGGAAGGTGTGCTGGAGAATCAGAAACGTGTCCTGTGCGCATGATTACAGTATTGAAGGATATCATTTTTACGCGTATTGCTGCTATCTGGTGGCACACTTGGCGGCGGGATGCTGACATGAACAGTGCGTGCATTTGCCTGTTAATCTTGTGATTGCCCAGCGCGGGCATGAATCTGTCTGCCTTCTATGAAAATAAGCTAGTTGTAAGTTGCACTCCATACATGTCGTGTGTGTTCCTTTGTTGTATCCCGTTTTCGCGCAAGTACGTACCCTTTCAAAGATTATCCAACTCGCCCAAACAAGAGTTTTACTTGAACTGAAACGTGGTATAGCCATTTGAACGATGCTGTCCGTTTTCTCTGTTATAGGTGTGAAGCACCATTTAGGGAAGCCAGAAAAAAGGAATGATGTAGTTTGTGCAGGAAAAACAATATCGACTACAGCACCGGTGGGCAGTTTTGAGCGCAACTTTACATTAAGACAAACGCTTTCATCTTTGGTGTAATTTATCGGTCACCTTCTGCGTCCGTGCAGGGATTGTTTATTTATTTTCATCGCGTATTTCACTACTTCGTTACACAATATATGTGTAGTAATAATGGGCGACTTCATTCTTAACTTACAAGAACATTCAAATTCTGCCAGCGGATTTGTTGACATGATATCGGCCAACGGTGTTCAATTTTCGGACATAATACTATTAATATAATTCGAATACAATTGTCTAGGTGAAGAGGAGTAAAGGTGCCACACGTGGTCACTTGACTGGACACCCTTCAATGAAACAGCTACAGTTTGCACATAATACAGTAATCCAGACAAAATACAAAATATTGTTACGGGGAAATACTGTTTAGATTTATTTACAAGCAGTAGGGGTCTAGACTGAACAGTTCCTAGCAGGGAGCACAAACGCGAACAGGGAGATCCATCAACCTCTTCTACTTCGTTCATATCCCTTTCACGCGGGAGGCCACTTCCACTTCCACTGCGTCGTAACAATATTACAGGAAGACTGCAAGATTGCACATTCAGCAATAAAGATAGGTATGTACAGTACACCGTTGCTGCAATCAATATAATTAAAGAAATGAGAATAACCCCAAATATTTTCACTTGACAGAGCGAAAAGTAAGGTATCCTAGAAGTTGATCTCCTCAACAACAACATGAGAAATGCGGAAACTGAATTGCCTACAAACACGTTCTGGTTTCAACATGATTCGAGATGAAAATATTTGCCTGTTTTCGGAAAGCAAGCAAAGAGGAACAGGTTTCCATGATAGCAATCAGATAATCGCAGCGCCTACTCGCGCCTAATATAATGACAGGGCTTACTCGCATCACACGCGAAACATTTATTAATCTCAGAATACCAAACAGTTATATTCACGGTAGCACGGGTACTCCTGAGTGACATCAGTGATCACCTGTCAACCTTCTGCTTTACTAAAAAAACGAAGCGAACAATTCATCGAACAAATCGATTCACTAAAGATTGGTTTGGTTTATTGGGGTTTAATGTCCCAAAGCAACTCAGGCTATCAGGGACACCGTAGTGAAGGGCTCCGGAAATTTCGACCACCTGGGGATCTTTAACGTGCACTGACATAGCACATTACATGGACCTCTAGAATTTCGCCTTCATCGAAATTCGGCCGCCGCGGCCGGTATCGAAATCGCGTCTTTCAGGTCAGCAGCCGAGTGCCGTAACCACTGAGCCACCGCGGCGGGGCCAATCCACCATAGAATTCCCGGATTTTACGCAAGAGCAAAATTGAGCATTTTCTTCAACTCGTTTCCTCTGTCGACTGCGCTAAATTGCAGCGCGAAGAAGATCCTAATACCGTATACAATACATTCTTGAACAAAATAATTGGCCAGTATGAATGTGCTTTCCCAGTGGTAGCAATCACAAATTGATGTCTGCTAAGGTGAATCAAAACACGAAGCACTTTTCAGCCAGTTTGGGAAGTCACAAAAGTTGACACTTTTGAAAGAGGATAAAAAGGTTGGAAATAAATTACGCTCATATGTACAGAATCTAAAATTCACTGCTAGCAGCACCTCACTGTACCGAGCAGAAAAAAGAAAGAACGCACGAGTCTTCGACGTCGCTCCCTCCGAGTGCAATCGGTGTGAATCCTTAGCGCATGGCAGTGCTTACAGCGGCAGCGGGTACGCACACTCAAGGCACTAAAGACTGCCCGTATTAACGGGCAGACATCGATCTACCAAGGCTGGATGCCCACCAAGGGCTTCCAATACTTTATAAGAACTTTACGCATTCTTGGAAAGCTGGTGTGAATCGAAAGTGGGCCATCAACCGTTCTGAGACGCGTGCTTTCATAAACGATACTTGGATGCCTTGCATGTGCTATATACAATAACTGGTCTCTATCGTTGCGTGTGCGAATTATATTCTTGCCTTTGTGCTGCATGGTGCAAACAAGTCGCTTCCGCAAAAGTTTTTTTCAAGGACTCATTCACACCGGAGTTGCTGCCGTCGAAATGCACCGATTTCGTTGCGCCTCTTGGGACGGTTTCCCTCGGCGACTAGGCTCACCTCATTAGGGACAAGGGACACCACAGGTGCCATGTGCGTGCTTGGATGGTGGGCAAATCGCGTTAAACACCACTATAACGGCAGTGCGTGCTGACGAGTCTTCAGCGGAAATGTGCCTCCCACCCACGGCGGCAGCGGGGACTGAACAAGGACGGACAGGAAGAGCCCCACTGTGAACGCAAGCTAATGAGAACCTTCACGCCGAGAGGCGCAGCTGAGCAGAGCGCGTAGAAGACGCTCTAGAAGTGTCCCCCGCTGAGGATGACTCAAGCAGTGAAATGTTATAGGGGCCCTGTGCGTAGCGGGCAGCTCTCGACATGCGGCTTGGTCGTTTGCGCCGTATTGTTTTCAAATGTGATCAGGCGTTGCGCTTTTTTATGGAGCGTGCAAACCTCGTAAGGCACCCTTTAAATGCAATTACCGAGACTACGCGAAGCAGCGCCATCTTCATTTGCTCACGAGACAGCTCCGATCCGTCCTTTGTGACTCATGAGACGCGGCGTGTTTAACAAGGCAGCATGGTTTCCACGCATTCCCTGCTATTTGTGGGTTGCATGGAAGTGGGCTCGATATGTAGCTAACTTGAGCGAGTGGCAGGCGCACTGAAAAAGACTAGCTTTGCACTTGTGCCAGTCAAAAGCACTTTGGCTGCGGGCCGTCGTAAGGCAAGATGAAGCTTTGTTCTGAAAGTCATTAATAAGCGGGGACCGGATAAATCGGATAAAGAACATACCTCCGTTGTCTGTTATTACTTCAACCTAAGTATCGCACACCTTGGTCACTCTAGTGCAGCTTCAAAAATAAGCGTTTTCCAGACATTTTTACAGGCTTTATGATTAACGTTACTAAGATGGTATTCAGCACCTCAAAGACGCGTCGAATACAATCATAGCGCGCCGCCATCAGAAAGTTTGCCAAGGAACACCGTTTTTAATGCAGCTAGGCTTTCAACCCTCCTTCTTCGCAAAACTTTTTACCGCCCGTCCACACCGCTAGAAAATGAGAGAAAATAGACCACACGTAGAAAGGTATAGGTTTCAGTTGTAATCAAACCCACGCCTCATTGGTGCGAGTTGGTGCCTCTAACCACTCGGCCATGTCCGTATGGTTGCCTGTCATGTTTCGAGACGGTATTTCTGCTTACCATTCATAAACGATGGTAGCGCTTACCATTCGCGGTGCAGCGGGTGCTGAGCATTTCATTTAGATGCGTTTGCCATCGTGGATTACGCTTGCATCTTAAAAATTTTAGTTGAAACCTTTTTCTTAATGGATGTAAGATACAGGCAAAACATCCTGTGTGCACTTCAGCAGTGACGACCACTTTCCTAAACCACTGGTGGCTTAGGGGTTGCTGTACATTGCGGTTGCTGTACAAAACTATTAGCCATGCTCCACTATGCTCAAACATTTGTGATCGACGCTTCTCTGTATTTAAAAAGCTCTTAGCATCGGCGAGCTGAAGTGCTTTTCAAATTTTCTCGTCGACGGAGCTGCAGTAAGCGTCAAATAAAAAAAATAAACAGCTGATAAACGGGAAGTATAAAGAGGACAAGCCCGAGCACTCGCTTGCAACCCAAGTTTTAGTCATTGTTAGTGTGCTTTGCCTTGTACCTACGTTGTTTCTTGGTTCTTGCTCCCACGTTGTTCCTGCTTTGCACTTAGGCCAGAGAGAAACGCGCTATGCGAGACACATGGGTCGCAGTGAGTAGCAGTGCGCGGTAGCGGAATAATGAAGAGATGAGTGCCTTTCGGCTGGCACCAAACAGGCCAGTGCCGACAGAAGGGTTCTCAAAGAAAAGGACGCGCGCTTCCTCGAAGGGCCGACGGCGGCTGAGCCAGACAAGGGCAAGTATGACGGCCGCTTGTATGGTGAGGTTGTCAGCAAGGGCGCCATGCAAGCCTGGGCTGTGCAACTAGGCATTCGTGGCGGGAAAGAGAAACGGAACTAAGGTGCAAACGCGGCGAAGCGACAGCGTCTCTGCAAGCAGCAGGGATGAACATGTTCTCCTGCATTGAGTGCAGCCAGACCTCCACGGCGCCCTTGGACACTCAGCGGCTTTACCGCGGAAGAGGTTTCTCCACTTGAAGTTGACGGCGATTGCCGTCTTGGGCGACGCCACGAGTGCAACGAGCGTAAAGGTTTGTTTGCTTACTACGCTCGGTGTATGCTTCTAAACAAAACATGACGCTGTACTCATGCATTCCGGCAGCGGGGTAGTCGAAGCGTTGCGCGGGCCGCAATTTTTTTTTGTGATGAAACACAGTCCGACATCTAGCAGCTGCTGGCTTACGCGCTTAATGGGCTGGAGTGCTTCGTGCGAAGCCTTACTGGCGTGTCGACCTTCGTGGAACTCTATCGCGGGCACTTTGAGAGCAGCGAAAGCAATACTTTCTTGCTACGAATATGAGTGAAAGCCTTAGCTAAGACCAGCATGTTTTTCTACTGCTCCTCGAGGTTCTCAGAAGAGGGTGCAGAACTGTGCGTAGGCATGGCAGCGAAGTTACGCGGGAACGACAGAAAAAATGCGGCTATTCGCGACCCGGGCCGTTCCAAAAACGCTCCGCACGCCTGACCTCCCGCGCTCCGAGCGGGCACCCGCCGTCCGTGGCACGCTTCGGCACCCCGAGCGGCTTATCTCCCGAAGGTCAGGCGCCGCGTGTCGACTCTATGGTTCGAGCGGTCGCCGGCACAACCGCCCCGGACATACGCCCTTCAGCGCCCCGTATATTCGTCACAACGGCTGCCGGGCCGGCCTGCGTCAATGGACTCCAATGTCACCCTTGCGTAAGAGCGCCTGTGCGGCGTTGTCCGAGCAGGGCTCCTTCGCATAATGCGGCGGCGGCTCGTTCGCTGAGAAGTTTCCGCTCTGCCCGTGAGCGATGAGGCCCGCGGCTTCGGCACTGTTCGACCGAGAAAGGCTTGCGCGGCAGCAAGACGGCCCCTGCATAGGCTCGGACTGCCATTCCCCTGTCTCACAAGCTCAGAAAATGTTACCGCGATAAGGACGGACTGGAAGTGCCGGGTTGCTTTAGTTTTGCACTATTCCATGGAATTCCTAGCGTTTGTAGTCGTCTGTCTGGGAGCTTTCCAGCAGGTGCTGGACAGAAAGCGGACAATCCTTTCCTTTATTTCAGTCTGAATTATTTTGCAGTTTTCTCCAATTTTTGTAATTGAATTTATAATTTGCTTTATTAGTCAAGTTGTGCGCGTGCGCTGCCTTTTTTGCTCGTGTTTTTTCGTCTGCATTCGATAGACAGGAGATAATCCGCACCGTGTGTCCACAGCCGTCGGCCGCTTCTTTCGACTGCAACTGCAGGATAAGGCGTACTAGGAATGCCGTATTTAAACACTTTCCCTGCCTTAGATAATCCTGGCGTTTCTGCTGTACGCAGCAATCTGGGTTGAGGGCAAGGGTTCCTGGCTGGTGCAGCTGGCAGCGCTCCGAGAAGCATATAACGGTTGAGTTGTAAACCCAAGGTGCTGGGCCCTAAACAATGCGTTATCTTCTGGAATACGCAGCAGGGCGCGCAGATGTTGTGTAAGACCAGAAAGAAAGCAGCCGCGGAATGCAGCGCCACTCCAGTGTCGCTAAGGACGGCGTTGTGCGCAAACGGCCCCGCGCACGCGACCCGGTTGCGCTGCAAATGAGCAAACAGCCTTGTTGTGAATGCAGTGGCGGGCGTCTTGTGCGCCGTGAGGAAGAAAGTATCTGTCGTGTGGCGTAGTTCTACGAGACGGGGTTGATTTGTGGTAAAAAAAAAAAAAAAATTCTGCCGCTTTGTCTGGGCTAGCATCGTTCCACCCTTCGAGTTCGGGATCAATGCCGTCTCGCCTTGCCTTGAGTTAGCTTTCTCGTTACTTTGCACAATGCTTGCCGTCGGCTGTCGGCGGCCTTGGGTTCGAAGCTCCGAGCCGGGAGGAAATATCCTTAAAACAGTAATATTTTTCGAGAAGTGTGTGGAGGAGGAGAAGGAGGATGTAAAAGAGGAAAGGAAAGAGGTATGTGGCTTTACTTTGTAGCCGTGTGGCTGCCTTCGAGTTCTTTTGGTTCATTGACTGCGACATATTACTAGCGCTGAAAAACACTCGCAGGGCAGCGAGCAGAAATACACAGGACATGCGTTAGTCCTGTGTGTCTAGCGTCTGTCCTGTGTATTTCTGCTCGCTGTCCTTTGTGTGTATTTTATCGCTACTAATATGTTGCAGTCAGTGAATCAAAAGCACCAACTAGCCCGACTTTATTCTTTAACCTTCGCGTGCGTACTAATTACTTCCATAACTGAAACCCCTGCGAATAAGGCTGCTCAAAAAAATATTTAGAAACTTATGGCGGGTGAAAAAGTCACAGCATTGACCTGAAACTATATTACAACTGGTTCTGGATCAGAAGAAATGGGAAACTCATCGCTGCACATATCCCCCAAGCCGAGTCCACCAACACAAAACGGCCTAAATTGGTCATCGCCGGGCAGAGGTTGCCAACTTTGCGGATTTCCCTGTGGTCGACTAAAACCTGCAGCAGGGTACTATGCACTGAACAGGGAAGTGTGGCGAAAATGGCGAGGCAGGATCACTTTAAGCCTGGCAGGCGATGTTCGCATATGCTTCGGTTTATGGTTTGGTTTATGGAGTTTTAACGTCCCAAAGCGGCTCAGGCTCGGAGGGACGCCGTAGCGGAGGGCTCCGGAAATTTCGACCACCTGGGGTTCTTTAACGTGCACTGACATTGCACAGTACACGGGCCACAAGAATTTCGCCTCCATCGAAATTCGACCGGCGCGGCCGGAATCGAACCCGCGTCATTTGGGTCAGCAGCCGAGCGTAGTCGGCCATTGTGCCTTGATCACCTTTTTCTTTCATCTCTTTTGAGAGTTCATCTTGTTTCATCCTTACCACCCTCTTACGCTCTTTATCGCTTTTATGGTCATCTACGCCTCATGACGTCGACTGCTTCTGATTACATCTGCCAATCTTCCTTCCCATATATTATTGTGCATGTTTTGCTCATTAAAGTTCAGTTGTAAGTCAGCGCTCGTGTTGTAGTACGTTTCTTTCCGCCGTCCTTGTCCTGTCTGCGCTGTGTCAGAATGAGTACCCACCAACTCGCCCAAACTTCTACTTTAGCTCCAAAACATTGAATGGCTCCAATATCTGTGTAATAAAATCGCTGTAGCTGCGCAACATAGCAAACTGTGTTCATTGGTTGACATCGAGCAATCTTGAACTTGCTACTGTTTCACAACTGCATAATAAAATACAACACAAATATTGTCTCGACCACTTGTGCGGTTTTGAAGAAGCCAGATTGAACTTCAGTGCCTGGAGTGACAGTGCTTGTGCAGATTTGGATCCCTCCTATTGCTAGGCGCACTGCAAAAGAGGATCATTAATAGCATTAGTGTAACGGTTGGTCATAATTGGTACATTCATAAACCACATAATGGCTCCGCACATGCTCAAAAAACTACAGGATTATTTTTACAGTGAGAAACAACATTTGAATCAAATTTCATCCATCACAGCACTTGCCATCTATATATAAGAGGCGTAATTAACGTAGTGCACAAGTTTATACCATACAGCTGCTGGCATAGTAAGCATAGACAAACTTCTACACCAAAATGGCTGAGTACCAGTGAACTGACACTAACTGCCCAACATAATTAACATACTGTCGAAGAGCAGCAACTTCAGAAGAAATAAATAACTATATTGTTACGGTTTATGAGATTCAAAATATTCATGTCGGAAAAAGCTAAAAAACTAACATATCCTCCATTTAAAACTCTTGCAGTCACATCATCCCGCAAGGATTGAGCGCTGAACTGAACTTAAGAGAATAGAAGAACATAAAAAGAGGTGGCATAGACTGCTGCTTTTGTGATCTAATGTTTGGTCACGAACAAGCCCAAACCTTTTCATTTGTCAACAGAACTAAACGAGTCCCCTTTTCACCATTAGTTCTCAGCCTGGGTGAAGAGCCAGTTACGTATCAACTTAATACCATTCCCACGCTACCTTGCCATCTTAATACAGTAAACCTTCTGGCATTAAATCACCTCTGCGTCAGCAAAGAATATTGCAAGGTGTGTGCGAAAATGGCCGCATGCCAGGAAACGCAGAGCACGAATGAGCTGTTAAATTCTTGTCAATCAAAGTTTCACGTTTACTGTTTAATCGTTTTCTTTCTACTTCACGGTAAAAAAATATTGACGCCGTTCATTCAACCACAAGAGAGAAGAAAAAAAGCGACCAGGGGTGGTATTCTCCCGGTGTCGCCTTTTGCGACATGTCGCATTAGGGTGGGGCCTAAAAAAGTGCGTACAGTTGCTCGAAGAAACGGAAAACGCCGCCGGCACTTTCGTAGGCGGTAGTTTCATTCACTACGAGAAGCGACAATTTACCACTGCTGATTAACTTGCAGCAGTAGTTTCGTATCTTTGATAGCAAGAATATTTGCCATCACATGACGTCGAATGTTCAAAAACCATTTGCAAATTTAATATAAACTCGCTTTACTTCAATTAAGTCTATGAAACACCGCGAAAAAGCTCCAAATCTATTTTTGTTTTGTTCCGGACGGTTGTGTTAGGTTTCGGCAGCGTTTCGGGCAGTTGCAGACGGTAGCAGTGTAGCTGGAGGTCCCATTAGGCTTGCACGCTCCAGAATCGAGAGCATATCTCAAAAACTAGGCTGAATTGCAGCTTAAACTTTATCGTCGAAGTAAGGTAAGTCAGCGAACAGCAACAACACCAGTAGTTGCCGGTAAACATGCCGACCGGAATCGCAAGGACTGCTGAATTGGCTGAAGCGGACGGCTCTCGCTTGGGAGGACGCCGCCATGTTTTTCACGCAAAGGGCGCAAAAGCCGCAACTGCCGATTGCGTTCGTACGCTAACGCTATTTCCCCATTAGCGTTCTGCGCATGCGCACTCTGGACCCGCTATTCCGCTATGCACGCAATTATGCAAAGCCCGCAATACTAAAACTCTCTAATGTTCAGTTGTAGGTTTGTAAAAGTCGTTACATTGCTTTAAATCCTCTTTGCCTCGTGCAGACACAGTTTCGTTGCACTAACGTGCATTAAAACGCCTTGAAGGGTCATGTAGACGCGAGCGCAAGCGCTGCCAAGGCCATCTCGTCGCAGCGGGCAACGTGTGCTTCGTCGTCTGCTTACGACGGTGAAAAGTAAGTTCGCATTGCAAGTGGCAGTCTGGCTCAGCAGACGGTAGCCACAGTGCTGTGCTCTTCGACAGCCGGTAATGCCGCTGACAAGATTCGTCGGCAACGGCAAACTGGTCGCGATGTCCGCGGACACGCCACTCTTCTTCGCAACTCAAAAACCAGGCAAGGAAAGTGGGATCCATGGCGTGTATCAGTTTCGTAGCCCGTTGCCCGCGCGAATCGCTTCAGCGCATTCCGTTGTTCGACTAAGCTTGTAAATTGGGGCGACGTCACGATGACGTAGCAGTAAGGCGGGTCCGTGTCGTCACGCCACCGTCACCGTGGCTCGAGCCAATCGCAAATGCGACATGTCGCAAAAGGCGACACCGGGAGAATACCACCCCTGGCCGTCGTCTTGTAGCGCTAAAATTGTAAATGGATTGCTGTCCAATGAAAATGAGATACAGTGCTGCGGTAGATGTCAGGACTGCGCGCAGTACGTGCCACAGAAGCGCGCACTCTAATTTATTCGCCCCTTTCTGAAGGATACTGTGATCATACCTGACTGTATGGCCGTGAGCAGGAGCAAGTACGTTGCGTTGAAGAGACGACAGGCAGTGTTCTTGCTCAGAGGAGACGAAGGATCAGGGCCTGCAGCGAAAGAAAGCACGAGAATGATGCTTGCACACTGTGCCGCTGCGGTCGTGCGTTGTACACGAATCGGCACTCTCCGGCCCGCAAAACAAGAAAGAGCAACAAGCAAGAATCGAGCACACAATCCATGATAAAGCATCGTTACTGAATACACTAAAATTTGATGGCGGGAACAAAAAACACGTATTACCAAACAAACGTCACTTATATGTACTTACGGTTGAAATTTGGCGTAAAGAATGGTTTGGATTGCTTGACGGGGTTTTAAAATCCCAAAGCGGCTCCGGTTATGCGGAACGCCGTAGGGGAGGGCTCCGGAAATTTCGACCACCTGGTGTTTTTTAACGTACACTGACATCGCTCAGTACACGGGCCTCTATGATTTCGCCTCCACCGAAATTCGACCGTCGCGGCCGAGATCGAACCCGCGTCTTTAGGGTCAGCAGCCGCGCACCATAACCCCTGAGCCACCGAGGCGCCATGGCACAAAGAATCCGTACTGAGCTACGCCGCGAAGATCTGCAGGGCGTGCGCTGTTTCGTTCAGACGTTCAGTCTTTCACGAAGATGTCGCTCACTGCAATGACACACATTGATGAAGCGTGCACGATGAAGCAATCGCTGAGCTCAACCGAACTCAAAACGCACATGGGCCCGTACAGCACAAAAAGAGGAACGCGCGCCGTGATTTGCAATCACGGCACCTTGCAACTACCACAAGCGTGGTAAAGTAGCGGCTTCTTCTTCGACTCTAGGGGAGCAATTAGCCAATCCAAGTAGGCAGGCACGTAATCTAAAGAGCGGAGGAAAAATTGCAAAATGCATTAAAAAAAACATTGCTTAGCGCCTTTCTTCTGTTCGGCCGGGTGCCGCGCTTCTCCTCTTTCCCTTTTCGCCGCTGGCTGAGGGAACATAACCCTGCACGCGTTCCTTCTTTTTGGCCGGGGGCAGTGACTCATGCAGGAAGCGGCCAAAAACAACGAACGCGTACCCTCACAAGTCTCTTCTCTACCTCTGCACTATCATAATGGCGTTTGGCGAGGACCTCGAGATGGTGCAGTGGAACTGCTGAAATCTGTGCCATAATAAGACCACCCTCCACCAGTATCTACTCGCCTGCCCCATTTTCTCCTTCTCCAGGAGACTCGGACGGCCCGCACTGTCCCAGGCTACCGCGCCTATCATGCCACTACGGCCACACCACTTGCCTCTCTTTATGTACACAGCGACGGGCTCGTGGAGCCACTTAACAACCCATCCACCCTCTTTAAATATTTAGTTCGTGTGGTCGATTACCACCCTTCGTCCCGCATCTCACTCACCCTTTTGTCTTTATACAACCCCCCTGTCATCTCCTCTTTATTCTCCGCCCTGAGCAAGTTCCTTCACTCTCTTCCTTCTAACTCCCATCGCCTCTTTGGTGGTGACTTTAATGCCCCTCATACACTCTGGGGCGACCCTCAAACCCGGCCGCCTTCTCCAGAGGAATGCCACCTCACCCTTCTTAATACTCCTGACTCCCCTACTCGAGCGGGCACTGCTCACAGCGCCCCACGACACCCGACCTCACTTTCACTCGGGGTTCACTTTTTTTTTCAGTGGCGGGTGACAGCCGAAACCTTTCTCAGTGACCACTTTCTCGTCCATATTACCACCTCTCTTTCCCACATCCCTCGATGTCATACGGTAATTCTCACTGACTGGCACGCCTTCCGCGCTAATCTCGCCTCCGACTCCTTTCAATCCTACGTGGACTGGACGTCGCGCTTCACTGCAGCGCTCACGTCCAGTAGCCGTCCCGTTCGCTCTCGTCACCCAATCCCGGACCCAGATCCTCACCTTTTCCATTTATGGCGTCGCCGTAAACGTCTTCTATGTTCCTTTCGCTCCCATCCCCACAATCCTCAACTTTCCTCCCGGATCACTGCTCTGCGGGCCGAGGTCGTCGCCCACTGCGCCTCACTCGAGCACTCTCGTTGGAGTGCTCTTTGTGACCGTCTTGACTCAGCATTGCACTCGCGATCCACATGGTCTCTCTTCAAACCCCTCCTTGGCACTAAGCCTGCCCTTGCTCCCACTCTAACTAAAGTCCTCACTAATTGTACTCCGTCCGATGTTTTTGATCAGCTCGCCTCTCTCCACCTCCTACCCCCTCTGCCACCCACCTACCCGGTGTACTCGGGCGGACCTAACCCCGATCTGGACCTCTCCTTCACTCTCCGAGAGCTCTAATCGGCTCTGGCTGCTAATGCTACACGCTCGGCTCCCGGTGAGGATGCCATTACATGCACCACACTTCGCAACCTTCCTGACTGCGCCAAAAAATTCCTCCTTCAAACCTACAATGAGGTGTGGACAGCGGCTGCCTGCCGAGCTCTTGGACCTCCTCTGTCATTTCTATGATTCCAAAGCCGGGCAAACCTCCTTCTCTTTCTAACCTCCGCCCAATCTCCCTGACATCGTGTGTTGGTACGACCCTTGAGCGGATGGCCCTGACTCGCCTCTCTAATTTTATGCGAAGCATACTAAAATAGCCCAACCCAGCTCTTCGAGCGCGGCGGTGTCGTTACCATTGACCTTTCGTGACCTCCATGTCATACCACGTGATGCGTGACGTCACAGCAGATGAAAACGGGGGCCCAACTCGCGCCGTGGCGCGAGGCGTCGTGACCAAGGATGACCACGTGGTGCGTGACGTCACAGCAGATGAGAAACGGGGGCCCAGCTCGCGCCGTCGCGCGAGGCGTCGCGACCAAGGAGGACCACGTGATGCGTGACGTAACGACATAGGAGAAACGTGTCTTCACCAGACCTTAGTTTGCGAGGCTCCTAAGTAGGGCTCCCTTAGGCCTGCGTGCCGGGGGGTCCAAAAAGGAGTCTCATTTCGGTGGAAATAAACTTTTTGATGATGATGATGATGACGGGGCCCCAGCTCGCGCCGTCGCGCGAGGCGTCGCGACCAATGTGTTTCCTGCTCCTGCCGCTAGGTGCGCTGTAGTGAACACGTGATGCTGGAGCGGCGGTATACAAGGGGGTGCGCCTGCCTCTGCTAGGCGTACACGGGATAGAGATGCCTCCTGGAGACAGGGCTGCTCGTTGGAATGAGAAGCAAAAGTTGCGGCGTGCTACAGAGACTGATGAAGAGCGTGAAGAACGTCTAGCCAAGCGGCGTGCTCGATATGCAATTCGGCGACAATATGCTTCGCATCTGACTAGGCTTAACCTAAGCTAAGCCTCAGCCATTTTTTCTCGAGGCGAGGGAGTTCTTTCCCCATTCTCTCATCGGCTTCCGACGCCCCCCCCCCCCCCCTCAAATTCACACACTTGTGACCGTCGATGTTCGCAAGGCCTTCGACGGTGTTTGCCACGACCACATCATTTCCCAACTCGCCTCCCCAGACTGTGGCTCCCGCATGTTTATATCCGTTCATTCCTCTCTAAACGTGTGGCTCGCTTTCGAGTAGACACCCATCTGTCCGACCCTCACCACCTCACCCGTGGCACTCCTCAAGGTGCTGTTCTCTCTCCTACCCTTTCTAATCTTGCTATGGCCCCTCTCGCCTCCCAGCTAGCTTAAATTCCCGACCTGCATCACATATTTTTTGCGCCGATGGCATCACTCTCTGGTGTTCGTCTGGCTCTCCCGATCACGTACAGGACACCCTGCAACGTGACCTAGATCTCATCGACTCCTTTCTCACCACCGCTGGCCTCTCTCCTGCTCCTGAAAAATCCGAGCTTCTCCTTCTCAACCATTCCTCATACCAGCGCTCACACAACCACTTCGTCTCTCTCCACCTTTCTGGCTCTCCAATTCCTGTCGTCACGCAGTGCAAAGTTCTTCGCTTTCCTTCGCATGCGGCGAAGAACGTGCAAGCCCTCCACCACGCTGTCGCCACCTGCCACTCGGTATCTCACCTCCTGCGGCGCGTGGTCACTCGGCGCTCAGGTCTCCACGAGGCTGATGCATGTATCGTATGTGCGACGGGCAGCGTGCGCCAGGCCGGCTGAAACGGGCAACTGATAAGCGTTATGAACCGAAGCGCTGCGGTTGCCCCCTCGCCCTACTCTGGGTATAAATACGCGCTGCTCAATAAAGCTGGGCCCCTTTAGCCCCCTGGCATTCGACGTGTCATGACTTCGATACATGGTGTCAGAAGTGGCCGACGTTGACGCCCACTTCGTGGAAAATCTGCACAGACTAAGGAAACAAGCGGCGGGATGGATTTCCTACGGCCACCGGATGCACGTCGCCTCAAAGGGGACATTGCAAAGAACTGGCAGTTATTCAAGCAGAAGTTCGAGCTATTCCTGACGGCGACAGAACCCGCCGAAAAGCCGCGACCAGCAGCGACGAAAACTGCGCTACTGTTGACCACCGCAGGTGAAGAAGCCATTGAGGTATTTAACACTTTCAGTTTCTCCGAAGGCGAAAGCAGCAATGACTACGCCACGGTAGTCAAGAAGTTTGACGTGTACTGCGAGACGCAAAGCAATGAAGTGTACGAGCGCTACTTGTTCAGGAGGCGTGTACAAGAACCAGGTGAACCATTCGAGCACTTTTTGCGGGATTTGAAGACACAAGCACGGCTCTGTAACTTTGAAGGGTTACTCGATTCAATGGTCAGGGACCAAATTGTTTTTGGCACAAATGACGAGAAAATACGTGAAAAGTTATTAAGAGATAACAAACTGACCCTACAGAAGGCAGAACAGATATGCAAGGCTGCCGAAGCAACAGCAGCACATCAAGAAATGTGGGAACAAGACCATAAGCAAGTAGACAAAGTTCAGAAGATGCGCTCTGCCCCTCGTCGGGAGCCGCAGTCCTACAACTGCCGAAGGTGCGCACGGACACACGCACCGCGGAGCTGTCCTGCCTTTGGGCGTACGTGTCACAACTGTCATGGAAGAAACCACTTTGCCGTCTGTTGTAAAGCAAAGCAACAAATCCGCGAGCTCACAGGAGCCGAGGAGGAATTCGACGTACTGGATGTGGCTTTGCGCAACAAGGTCAGGGAGCGCGACTGGCTTGTTCAAGCAAACGTTGGCAACTGGTCGGTGAGCCTGAAAGTTGACACCGGTTCGCAAGCCAATATTCTACCCCTCAGTGTCTTCAACAAAATGCAGCCAAAGCCACCACTGCAGCCAAGTGGCGCGACTTTGCGGTCCTTCGGCGGAAGCAAAATTGAACATGTTGGCACAATTACATCGGAAGTAAAGCTAAACGGTCTCAAAGCTCTCCTGAAATTTTTCATCGTTCGGAAAGGACAAGCATTACTAGGACTCGAAGCGTGCGAACGCCTCCAGCTTCTCTCCCGGCAAGTGCACAGCGTATCGCAGAACGCCACAGAGGGAATAGTGGATGAATTCCGTCATCTGTTCATCGGTACAGGTTGCGTTCAGCGTCGCTACCATATGGTTCTCCGCGATGACGCCGTGCCGGTCGTACAGCCAGCGCGAAGGGTGCCACTATCCCTTCGGGAGCCACTGCGTGAGGAGCTGCAGAGCATGGAACAGGGTGGAATTATTGCCAAGGTGACTGAGCCGACAGACTGGGTAAGCCCTCTTGTAATAGTACGTAAAAAGGATGGAAGGCTCCGGGTTTGCATGGACCCTAGGAAGATTAATGAATGTATAAAACGAGAGCACTACCAGATGCCGACGCGAGAAGATATAGAAGCTGAACTGGCCTGAGCAACGACTTTCACGCGCCTAGATGCAACATCTAGCTTCCACCAGGTACCGTTAGACGAGGAAACTTCAAAAATATGCACCTTTGCAACACCTTTCGGGCGGTACCGTTTCCTGAGGCTACCCTTCGGAATTTCTTCAGCGCCAGAAGTTTTTCAAAAGATCCTAAATGAAATCTTCGAGGGTCTACCTGGCGTAAGGGTATATGTCGACGACATATTAGTCTGGGGCACATCAACGCACGAGCACGACAAACGACTGAGATCAGCGCTAGAAGCTGCAGAACGAGCTGGTTTGACTTTCAACGCGACTAAGTGCAAAATTGGCGTGAAACAGATAGAATTCCTTGGCGACGTAATCAGCAGTGAGGGTGTAAGGCCGAGTCCCTCCCTGATACAATGTATGATGCAAATGCCGGAACCGAAGGACAAGCTGTCTGTGGAAAGAATGCTTGGGGTAGCAAACTACTTCGCCAAATTTTTACCGTCGCTGGCACACAGGACAGCCCTACTGCGAAGTTTACTAAAGCAAGGCACAATTTTTGAATGGACGGCAAACCACGCCAAGGAGTGGCACCAGCTCTGCGACATCATGAACAAACAACCACTGCTATCGCTTTTCGACCCTGCGAAGGAAACTAAAATATCGTGCGATGCATCACAGAACGGCTTAGGCGCTGCTTTGCTACAGTGTCAAGATAACGAGTGGAAGCCGGTCGCGTACGCGTCTAAAGCACTGACTGAAACACAACAGCGATATTCGCAAATAGAAAAAGAAGCGATGGCGATTGTGTATGGATGTGAACGATTCAATCATTTCACATATGGACGGAAGGTTATCGTGGAAACCGACCACCGACCTTTGATTGCGATATCCCATAAAGCAATCGGTGACATGCCACCAATGCTGCAGCGCTTCTTTCTGCGACTGCTTCGTTATGACATCAGAATTGTTTTTGTTCCAGGAAAACAACTCTTCCTGGCCGACATGCTGTCCCGGGGTTCATTCGACTGCGATAAGGCCGGCATCGACAGCGAAGACGCAGAAGTGCATGCCGTGAGTGTGGTTGCGGCTCGCTTAAGCCACAAAACTTTCATGCGACTAGCAGCCGAGACAAGCAATGATAAATACCTAAGCAGTGTACTCGGGAGTCTAGAAAAAGGCAAACAGGTCGAAGGCCAGCTGAAGCCAATTAATGCCGAGCTGTCTCAAGTCCAGGGTATTTTGTTAAAGGGATGCAAGGTTGTTATTCCCACCAGTATGAAGCGTGAAATACTGGAAAAAATTCACCAAGGCCACTTGGGTATTACTAAATGCAAGGCAAGAGCCCGGGAAGTGGTATTCTGGCCAGGAATGAGTCGTGATATTGAAGATTTTGTTCAGAAATGTGCAGTCTGCAGGAAATACTCGTACAGCCAGCCACATGAACCGCTGAAGATGCGCCCAGTGCCTGAGCAGCCGTGGCATCGAGTTGGCATTGACATTTTCTACTACGGCGGCAGGCCTTACCTCTGCGTTTACGACGCGCTGTCGAACTTTCCAGAGGTGGAACTTCTTCAAGATGCTTCTGCTGACACTGTCATTCAAGTAACTAGCGCCATCTTCGCGAGGTACGGCATACCTATGGAAGTGTGTTCAGACAATGGACCGCCATTTTCAAGCCACCAGTTTGCCACATTTGCAAAAGATTACGATTTTCGCCACATTACTTCAAGCCCTAGGTACCCCCAGTCAAATGGCCTCGCAGAAAAGGGGGTGCAAGTGGTAAAACGAATATTAAAGAAGACCGCTGAAACCAATCAAGATTTCTGGCTCGGTTTGCTAGCATACAGGACAACTCCGCTGGAAGGAGTTGAGTCACCAGCAGAGATCCTTCAGGGCAGAAAGCTCCGAACAACGCTGCCAAGCATTCAAGATGGTCCTGGTCTACATGTTGTAAAGCATCGTCAGACAACGAACAAACGGCAAGCACTGCCATCTCTGCACCAAGGGGACATCGTGCGTGTGAAGAAGTTATTCTGGGACAGAAAGGCAAGGGTCGTGCAGCGCTGTGCAGAACCCAGGTCCTACAATGTTGTCACAGAGGACGGAAGACTCCTGCGTCGCAACCGAAAGCATTTGCTGCCTACGAAAGAAATCTTTCAGCGTGAACTTGATGACGACAGCGAGGACACCTTAACAAACAGCGCATCGCAGCAGCGGCAGCAGCTGCAGCAGCCGCACCACCACCACCACCACCACCAACAGCAACCGCCGCAGCAACCAGTGACGTCGGATGGTGATGCAGTGTCAAGCGCCCCGGTGTTAAGACGATCGCAGAGACAACGGGTACCCCCGCGTCGTTTGGCATACGGCGGGAACTTTGAACAAGTGTCTTGAGCTATTCCTTGTGCAGTGAGCTGATCCTGTGCTTACAAACTTCCCTTAGTTTGTTGTTCTTTGTTATAGAAGAAGAAAGATGTATCGTATGTGCGACGGGCAGCGTGCGCCAGGCCGGCTGAAACGGGCAACTGATAAGCGTTATGAACCGAAGCGCTGCGGTTGCCCCCTCGCCCTACTCTGGGTATAAATACGCGCTGCTCAATAAAGCTGGGCCCCTTTAGCCCCCTGGCATTCGACGTGTCATGACTTCGATACAATGCATGCCGAGTTGCCCACGCGCTGGCCCTCAACAAGGCCTTGTACTTTGTACCCTACGTTTCGTTCAATCAGACTCAACTTAACGCTCTCGAGACTGCCCTTGTGGGCGTCTACAAGGCAGCTCTCACTCTCCCTGTCACTACCTCTGCCACTAAGATCTTTGCCACAGGCCTTTTTCATCCTCTCCGTTCTCTTCTCTGTCTCTCCGTCGTGACTCGAATCTTTCCCGGCTTTCCCTTACCCGTCAGGGTCAGTGGTTACTGACCCAAGCGGGCATCTCGTCCATTCCGATCGCCCCGTTTACCACTCCTATTCCCACCCCAGCCCCCAATCTTCGTATCCGCCCCCTCCCGACCAACATGTCACCGTCCCTGCACGCCGGCCGTCGTCATGCGGCCGCGCAGCACCATTCCCCTTTCCTTGATACCCAGGGTGTAGCCTACACGGATGCCTCCTTCGTGGCTCCTCGGGGTTCCTGCGGCTACGCCCTTACCATCCCACCTCCCCGCTCCTGAAACCCACACCAGCGGGCCGTATCTACACCTTCCAGACGCATTGTGCCTCGAGGTTCTCGCCATTTCGTATGCCCTTCAGTCATTTGCCCTCCTTCCCTCTCTTCACGAATACACAGTCTATTCTGACTCACAAGCCGCTTTACACGACATACAAAAACGCACCCTAACCCCCTTTTTCCAACAGGAGGTCGAACGAGCTGCCTCCGCATTGCAGCCTTCCGTCGTTTTCCTCCGCTGGGTCCCTGGGCATTCAGGGATGGACGGCAATGAGCTGGCCCATCAGCTCGCCCGCGGCACACTTTTCCGGGCACCGTTGATCCCCTGGCCCAAGCCCTCGGAGGACGGTGGGAGACTCACCCTTCGCCGCACCATAAAAGAGGTCTACCTCGAGCTCCGCCTCGACAAACGCCATTTCTCTCCCCCTCATCCATCACTCACGGTGCCGGAGGGTCGCCTACTTCGGCACATCCAAATGAATGCAGTCATCACCTCTTCTAGCCTCTTTATCGCTATCGATCGTACCCTTCCTGTCCCAACTGCCCTGTATCTATGCGGACCTGGCCCATTGCCTCTTCTTATTGCCCGGCTGCTCAGCAGTCGGGCTCCTACCCCCCCACCTTTTTTATCCATCACCACCTGGCTCGACTGTCTTGGCGCTGAAGGGGAGGAAGAACAGCGACTTCTGGTCGCCCAGGCGGTCGACATGCTCGGCCTGTAAATTATGGCCGAATAAAGGTATTTTACTACTACTATTACTAACCCTGCATTCTCAGCAGTGTTCCAATGGTACGGCGTCCGCGTGCGGGGCGGCGGCCTTTAGTGCTTGCAGTGTGCCGGTTGCCTGCATTCTTTTTGCGTGCGCCTCTCTGTCCATGTGGCACGCAATGTTCCGCGCTTTTCGCGTGCCCACGGTTCTTTCGTTCTCGAAGACAATGAGCGCGGCAAAACTTGTCTTGTCCCTTCAATAAAACTTGGGTTGGGCCTAGTTGGTACATGATGTTGTGAAGGTATAGGATGCGCAATCAAAGGACGAACCACGAAGAAAGACACAGAGACACACACAAGCGCACTAACAACTGTTTATTTCTTCCTTGGAACGCTTACTTATACACCTGGCCACGCATGCTCAAATGCAATCTTTAACCACAATAGTCATGCAAAGGGCTGTTAACGCAGACGCGAACGCAAAAAGTTGATTTCGGCTACGTACAGAGCCACGGACGTGTCACTGATACAGTCTACAGCGTTTTCCTTTATGTGGAAAGCTTCCAAAGCCAGCCGCGCTTGTTCATTTTTGCTTTTTCCCAGTATCACGGTCTCGTCAAGTCGCGGTGCGCAATTGCGGCAAGAACTAAGATGGGACACAAGGTGTGCCCCTTTGTCTGTGTTGTTGCTAACTTTATTCGCATGCTCCCTGAGTCGCTCGTTTATGCACCGCCCTGTCTGCCCGATGTAGGTCTTACCACATGAAAGAGGGAAGGAGTATACCACCCCGGTGGCGCAAGGGATGTAGGTAGACCCGTGCCTGATTAGGCATCCACTCTTTCTATCACCGCACGTGCGGGCGCACAGCTTCGCCAGTTTATTCGGCGCAGAAAATGCCAGAGGGACACCATGCCTGCCTGCAACTCTCTTGAGGTGATGAGACACCTTATGCGGTTCCTCCTCTTCCTTGCAGTATGCGTTTTAAGCTTTTGGGGCAGCCAGGTCTTACGCAGTATGAATAAATACGCAGATGCTGCCGTAAATCTGTGGTGCAACCAGCGCAATAGTTTTCAGAATAGCTGCAGCTTAAAGTTACGAGCGTGGTTCTGAGATTGTCGTCAGCTCTCTTTTGCTGCCGCATACGGAAGACACTGATAAATAACCTTGACAAGCGTGTAAAGCGCTTTTTGCAGTAAGTTTCAGTGCATGATGTCTCTTTTCTTTCAGTGTTCCCCCGGCACCGTGCTTTCATTTTGTTAGTTTATCGTAATTTTTTTGCTTATTTTTCACACGCTGTAATCCTGATTGTGCTCTTCTTTGCGCATGCTCATCGCTTGATGGTGTGATCGGCTCCTATGTATTAGACGTGGTGGCTTTTCGAAAAATAAAGTTGCAAGTTAGCGCCTGTCCTGTCCACTTGTGTGTCGTCCGTGTCCTTTTAGCGCTATGTTTTCGAAGAATAAATATCAATGAACTGCCCTTCCTGTACTGATAAATCATTCATAGAACTAGCTAAACAAGAGTAAATGCTAGGACATTATTGATTCCACGTCATATACAGTAACAGTTTGTAATACTGATATGAAATTTCAACTTTCTTTTCTGCTTATGGGCCGCAAGTTTCAGGAGATCGTGAAGATAGCAGAAAACCAACTCTGTTCCAAAATACTTTAGTCCAAGTGAAATAGATACAGCTATAGAAATATGGATTTATTAAAGCCGGACCGATTGTTCAGAAGTTTCAGGCAAACGAAGGGGCATCAGGGCATTTTAAATTTTGAAGAAGATGGCGCAAAAGAGGGTTTCAAACGACAGTCGACCACTGCTGATGCAGCAGTTCTGATCGCTTGAGTGCACGCGCAGTTTTCGAAATATTTTTAAATGTGGGTCTGCTTAGCAGAAATTGAGCACTGCCAGCGCTATGCCAGCCTAAGCACGTGTTAGGACGCTTCAAGCAACGGGTGGGTGATTAGGGCGATTCCGTCCATTATAGGCGCTTTCATTTTATTCAAGATAGGCAACTACCACCGCTAAATTTATGTTTTTTGTCAAAGATCGGTTCATCAGTGCGATACAATGTGTCCTCCAGCTCAGTTTTATTTGTGCGTACAAGATAAAAGTCTCAATCATCCGAAGCAAATTACGATGATGCAGGAAAACCTGTCCCTTTATATGCCATAGTTTCATTTATTTTCGAGCTTGGGTCTTCGGGCTGCGTCTATCCAGTGCAATGTATTGTTCAGTGCTTATCATTAGCCTTTAAAAGAAAAAGTTATTTCCTAACCCGTGAACCATTCAATCAGGATACACAATGCGCTGCACAATTAGCGCCTTGATTACTGTTTCTTGTGGCACTCGGTCTGTGGCTGCATTCGATGCTTTCATGGCGCTACTATTCGAAAAAAAAAATGGAGACAGTCAAACGCATTTCTGCCTATCACTACTGCTTGAGTGCAAAAACTGAAAAGCGAAAAATGACGGCCACGGACACTGAGATCATTTCTGCTCTTGTAAGCGTGCGGCACAATTTCAACCGCAAGAGAGGTTCGTCAGACTTAAATTGAGTCGGTCGCCTCGCTCCCTGTTTATCAATTTAGCATAAGCTGAACTTGAATTTCTATTTGAAACAGTTGTAGACGCCAAAACATGATCAGGGAATGCAGCTTGAAAACTCGTTACTGTGGGCTTCGCTGTCTCGTGTCAAGAGAAAGCATCCGTAAACTCTTTCGAAATAAAACGTCTAAGTGTTTTACGCTGCGTTGAGGAGTTTCCGAGATCACCGACAAAGGTCGGTGATCTCATTGTAGATCAGCAAAACTGCGACTGTGAGACCTGGTTCTTGACTTAGTAAAAGTGGTTTTAAAAAAAAATGTGCGTATATATATGGAATGTTAAGTCCACATTCACAATGCAGTTCAGCTGCCTATTTTTTCTTTCCCTAGTTTGTTGCGTTTCTGTTTTTCAGCGTTGTTAGTATTAGTGACAAAGATGACGCATTTACAAACGAGTAGGGCTTGGTTTTGTTGAAATGGAGCAGAAATATGAGAGTGCAATTTATTCGTGATTTGCGTTACATTACAATACATCATCAGTTAACAAAAAATTACTGCGTCAACAATCTCGCTTGTTCGTCAGATTTAGATTTCATAATTTGTATGCATGTCAACCTGAATCGTTTTTGTTATTCATCTGGCATCGATGACATTCCAGTTAAGACTAGAGCTACTGCAACGAGCAACGCACTATCGAGGGCACTCTTGACGGGTGAAATGTACTAATTGGCTCGTGTCTAATCGGTGTCTCGTGACACAGCGTGTAACACTATGTCGCTTTATTTGCTTACGGAACACGTGCCGTAACGAGGGGTTACTCGAATAGCAGTGCACGTGATTCGGAACTGCACGGGGAGAATTAAGCGTTCTGGTCTTTATCTAATAATAATAGATAATAATAATAGATTTAATCCACACAGGACAGTAATTCGAAGTTTCTGAGAATGTTTGGAGCGTGCAGATCGAGTTTCAGCGTTAAAAAGACCAACCCTGTTTAGTGCACCTTTAAGTGTCCTCTCCAGTTTGGTGCCCTAGCACTGAGGTTCCCACTCACCGATTTCACCGACTTTTGTCTGAACCTTGCTTCACCCTGAGAACCTAGCCTAACCATGCTAGATCATCCGTCATTGTCTTCTACTCGATGGAGCTTCTAAACAGAGGATCTCTGGGCTGATTTCACGCCCAAACAAGACTGCGTGCGTATAGAATAAAGCGCAGTGCTTGCTCCAGAAGCGGAACTCCCTGGCTGTATTTCGAATTGTGATTCCGTCTGGCTTTTTTCGGAAAAGCGAATGACTTTCTCGTGTAGTCGTTTGTATACGTTGAGATGGAAGCCGGTCTTGAAGTCGTACTCCAGAGAAAGCAAGTCGCTGATTGTTTTCCGATGAAGGGTCTCTGTTTGGTCGCGCCGAGATGGCAGTTAAATTGCCGGGCCTCCAGGATTTCTCTCCGTGAAAGTACACTTCACCAGCAACGTTCTTTTGTTCTCTGCCGGCTAAGCTGGGCGGAGATTGCTTCCACACTGGATCGGTAATTATCCCCGATGAAAGAGGCTTAAAAACAACGCGAACGCAATGTCAGGTCAGTCAGGTTCAAGGCCCTGAGTAGAAAAATTAACTGCTGACGGCTATGTTGTTTTCGCAGTTTATATTTTGACAGCAAATTCATAAAAGGCGGTTTCTTCGCCTCTAGAAAGTGAAAAATTAGTCATGCATACTGCAGTCGAACTCAGTTATATCGAACAAATAGTTGGATGTATCGACAATTTCATATATAAAAATTGGCAATAAGTGTCAACCTAGATGTAAACTGCATTGCTTCCACGCTAGTGACGGGCCGCACGCCTGTATGCTGGCAGCGCCCTGGAGAAAGATCCTGTTGCCATGAATAGAATAGTCGCATTATAATTGAGGTGCAGCTGCCTTCCATTCTCCAGCGAAGTGACCGAGTCACCCTTGGAGCATGTCGCACTCGTCTAACGTGCAGCTTCGTTCTCGCTAAGCTAGATAAACCTACTATTAGTATGCTTTCGTTGAAATTTCCTGTGTTGTTGCATTCTTAAAAGAAGCAAGGCGTCTAAACAAATTGTAGCACTTTAAAGCACCTCTTAGTCCCCCCCTCCCACAAAGTAGACACATGAAACCTTGCTTTTGGCGCATGATGGTCTTAGTTGCTCATGTGCCACGAAACACAACACTACAGGACTTCCTTTCCTTGCTGGCAGTGGACGACCCGTTCCTGCTAAAAGAGCCTAAAAATGTTTTAAAGTACCTCGAAGACCAGTGCCTGATAAGAACAAACATTTTCTTAGTCACCTTAAAAAGCCTATAAATTTCTTTAGGGCACGATATTTTTTCTAAGCGGTAAAACAAAGCATTGTAGGCATTTCGACCGCAAGTTTTCAAAGCGCTTGTGGCACTGGCTGTGAAATCTTCGAATAGAAGTAATTCGGTTCTTTGTACGGTTCACCTTTATGAGTTCAAAAGGCACGCTGTACATTCAGCAAAAAGGAGTGTGCATTGGGTCTTGCGTAGCGTCGCTTCAAAGTGACCTGCTACTCGACCGCAACGACAGAATACTGACAGAAGTCCTGAAAAAGAGTAGTCGTATGAGAGTGTTGCCCTTTGCAGACGATTATCCGATAGTCTACAAACTATCCAATTCGGGACCACAGAGTGACACAGAGGGCCTTTGGAAGGTCTTCTCCGGCAGACTTAAGCGCTTCACTTTGGCGGAGGAATTAGCTCAAGTCCAGTTCTTGGTGTAGTACCTGCTCATACGTCAAGAACACATCTGTCGGTGGTGCTCTCCGCGCTGAAAGGCGTCTCTCATTTCAGCGCATTCAAAGCTAGCAGAAGAGTAGTACCCTGAAGAACGCCCTAAACTGTGCCTGCCATCATCGTGTCCAAGAGAGCGTCAAGGGTTACTCATTGCGCGGTTCCCGGGTGCCGTTCTCCCTGGTGCGTCCACCAGGCTTTGAGAGACACTGCATGACAACACAGGAAAGGCAAGGAAAATCAGTTGTGACCCAGTGCGTGCAATTCGGAACTTCTACTTCACTTCGTTGCCATGGTTCAGAACACAAGAAAGAATGACCGAGCAGCCAAAGAACAAAAAGTGATGGGCCGCTTACCTTGGCTGTAAGCTGCAATGGAGCCATCCTCTGAAATAGGCCTGGCGGCGGTCCGGTGTAAGGCTGGTTTTTTCTGCGCCTAAGAAGCTCGAAAAGCAATGCGCAGCATGATGAACAGAGAAGGCTTCGCTCCAAAACAGGACGAAAAGAAACGTGAGAAAGCTTGCCCTTAATGCAAGAAAGAAGTAGTTTAAAAAATTATGCTATCTTGTGGGTCATCTTACTTAAATGATAAGCTTAGGGAGCATAGCAACGATATCAAACAAAGTGCGAGGAGAAAGCTACCTGAAACCGTGTTCACCCTCAAGTGGACTGTGAACTTGGACAAGAGCAATATTCTCAGAAGCAGACTTGCGCGCGATTTATATGTCCGCATGAGAACGGACTGAGTCAGCACTCTTTGAAGTGCCCGTGAGAACAAAAGAGAGTATTCGTGCTTTGAATAGGAAGAATCTTTGCGTGGTTTTCAACCTTTTTATGTTGTGGGCGTGGAGTTGTAATGCATACTGCTAGTGTTCCGAATAAAATTTTTCATCTGATAGTCAACGCTGGTGTCTGTTTCTTCTTCTGCTGTGTGCAGTTTACAGAGCTGCTAATTTCAAGTGTACGAACTGACCCATTTAGTTCTTCTAACAGTGCTTTGCCCAAGCTTGCAAATACAAAGTTCTCGCTTTGACGCGCACACAAAGCGCATGCGCGATAAGCTTCCCCGAGCTTAGCCGCCTAGGGAGGAGCTGCAGACAGTGCGGTACTCGTTCCGCCCATTCAGTGCCCAGATATGCACGGGCATTTTTTCGCTGGTCGCACTCGGTTAAGCGGCTTTGTCTCGTTGCAAGAATGAACACGGAGGGGAGTGGAGGAATGAAATAGAAAAAGTACACGAAGCGCGCACGCGGCGATTGTCTCCCGCCCAACTACTCTCCGAGCTATTCCCGTGCGGGGTCGCTAGGCGAGGCTCCGCGCCGCCGGGCTTGAAGAAATATGGCTGCCGTGGCCCCATGTTGCCATAACAACAAAATTAGGAGTCACTTTGGCGACTAAAGTGGTGCAAGGCGAAAGCCTTAGTACAGCATTCTGTCACGAATGTGGTTGTGAACGATGATTCAAGTGCTGCCAGCGAATGACGCGTCCATTGGCTGTCTGCGTGTGTTACTGATGTCTGGTTAACATGTTAAGCTTCGCCTGTAAGAGTGGAACGCGACAGCGTCTTGCAACGCTGCCAGGGAGTCCACAGAACGCCATCGCCAATTCGGCTGTACGCCTTGCTGGACGGTAAATTTATTTTTTGAGGAAAGGAAATGTATCTATCTCGCATATCTGGGTGGACACCTGCACCTCGCCGTAAGGGAAAGGGGGAAGATGGGAGTGAACGAAGACGCCGTATTAGCTAGACGCGCCTTTGTTCATTCCAAACCATTCAGCTGGCATTACGGAGTGGCTAGCGTGCTCGTATCGCACTCCGGAGACCCTGGTTCGATTCCCCAACTCGACCAATTTCGTTCTCGGTTTTATTGATTTATGCGGTCTAACTAGAAAGGTTAATTAGGCTATTTCATATTTATATTATTATATTTCTATCCATCGTGTTCTGTCATTCACCTGTCAATTGTTGGAACTGTCTAGGATGTTCGACACAACGTATATGAAACGAGCAACGTCGAACTGAGTGGGGAAGTGCGTGGTGGTGGAGCGAACGCGGTTTCGTACTTATCTGTTTTTTTCAGCAGCGTCTTCTTCCGCGGACGCTGTTGTCGCTGCGGCGCGCGTCTTTCTTTTCTTTTCCTCTTTCTTCTGACCTCTTCATTCTCCTCTATCTTAATTAGGCTAATTGATTAATTAAGCAATTAACTAAACTCAGTCCAACTTAGTTGGAGCATCACTATACGATCCCTTTGATTGGTTGCATGGTTACTAGCCAAAGTACAATTGGCCCCATTTGAAATTCGCGCACTGTGACGTCACGGGCATTTCGACCAATTGAAAAGCGTGACATTTTCTGTCGACAACTCCTGCTTACAACGATGAGGCATTAAAGGCTTCCGCCTTAAAACGCTATGATTTACAAGGACTTCACATAGAACGACGCGCTCCCAAAGCCTCATGTCTTTCTTGCGCAAGATGTTGCTTCAGTGAGTTGCAAAATTTTTTTCCCCGTTTTTCTAAATATTCGATCACGGCATCTCTGATGTTAGCTGTGCCAACTACGCAGAATGTGAATGCCGATACAACGGGAACTCGGATGCGATTGCAGTGCTGCGACCCTCAATCAGGATCAGCCATGCAACTTCCAAATACGCTGGCTGGAAGAGGAGTATTGCGATACTCTGAAAACTTAACGACTGACTCTAGGGTAAGGACGGGTCAGCTAGTCCAGACATTGGTGTTCAGCCCTTACCAAAAGTTTTCTGTAGACCAAATTACCGTGGTCGCAGCCGACACAGTGGCTCGTGCTGTAGTTGTCAGCGTCGTTTCCAGTTTCCGTTTCTGGTTGCGCGCTAAGGCAGGTCAGCTAGCAGAACTGAGTGCGGAAAGTGCGTCACACCGCCTTTGGTATCACCGGTTTTCGCCGTTAGTGCAAAGCTCCATCTCCCTCTTCCGATGGCGCTCTGTGAAGCACTGTGAAGAATGTGCAATTTATAGCCCCCGATCACACAGCCAAAAATAGGAGCGCGAGCCTCGGATTACATCGAGATATCACGCAAGTGCTACGCCCGTCCAAGGAACGTTCCGTTTGGAGTAACTGTTTCCTTCTCCTCTCCCGCATGGTAGAGGCGGCTAGAAACAGCAAAATGAAGGAACGAAGAAAAGCAAAGGGAAGACAGGTAACAACGATGGAAATGAATGAGGGAAGAGGTTGGAAGGTGAAAAGGAGAGGCAGCAAGTAAGGAAGCAAATGAGAAAAAAAAGAAAGGGAGAGAGAAGGAAAGAGGGAAAGAAAGAAGGAAGGAATGAAATAAAGAGAGAGAGAAGGAAAGGAAGAGAGGGAGAAAGCAAGAAAGAAAGGAAGAGAGAGAGAAATAAATAAGGAAAGAAAGAGAGAGAGAAGGAAAGGCAGAAAGAAAGAGTGAAAGAAAGAAAGAAAGAAGGGAAGAAAGAAAGAGAGAAAGAAAGAAGGAAAGAAAGAAAGGAAGAAAGATAGAAAGAAAGAAAGATGGAAGGAAAGAAAGAAACGCTGCAGGGAGCGTACTGAAGTCGCACAAAGATGTGTCGAATTCTGTCATTTCTGAACTGGTGGCACTGGACTGCACAAGACTAACGACACTGAGATAGGAGTGCATGTCGCATATAAATATATGCCCATATAAATTTTCCCGATAACCTTTGAGGCGACTGCGTTGTGCGAGCATACCTTATTTTGGGTGCCATAATTCCCAACATTTCCCAGTAATGACGGTGGGCATGGCGCTAGGATACTCGGCCACCTCATCTCCAAAGACGGCGTCCTCATAGATCCCGAAAAACTCCGGGCTCTGGCTGATCTCCCTAAAGCGACTTCTACAAATGTGCTGCGCAGCTTTGCGCCTCTATGCTAAAATGGTCGCCACTTTGTCCGCAACTTCGTCTCTATCGTTGAGCTACTTACGAAACTCTTGGATGACCCCACCAACCTGTTTACTTGGAACTCTACCTGCGGCAACGCTTTCTTTTTTCAATTTCGCACACTTGCCATAAAGGCATAACTTGGGTTCGCTGCATACTAATTCAAGGTAATCATGTAAGCTGCAGGAACCGGGGAAGGCTCTTATTGGTCCGCTGATTGGAGAAATCCTCCTCCCTTGTCCCTCTTCCTGTAAAATTCGTGTCCTTGAAGCCCCTGTACAAGTCCCCCTATGCAGACGGTGTGGAACACAAGTGGTGGGTCTTCTTGAGAGGCCCATCAGCACGGGTCCTTCCAAGGGCCTCCAATTATGAGGGCTCATGTAATTTTCAGAGGATGCTAAGATGGGGATAGTGGAGCGGGCGTCAAAAGGGAGCCTGGCGGGGGATGCATTTGTGTTTGGAACTTTGTGCGTAAGGTTGTATACTTTTCTCTGCTCAGCATCGTCTTGTGTCCAGTGTATTTTGTGGATGCGTATGTTTGTTTTCTTGTTGAGTGTATGTATCTCCCGAGTGGCACATAGTGTCTTTGACACTCTTTTCAATTGTTTCATGGCGGCTAAGGAGTCTGTATAAATATGGGGTTCTGTTACAGACACTATTTTATTTATGGCCTCTACAGCATTGACGATGTAGGTACGTTTAGCTCTCTGTGTGTCGGGCTATGACTGCTGTTCTGCCGCTCTTTTCTACAATCGGTGCGTCCGTATATGCAATACACGTTCCTGGGTATACATCGTTTAGAGATCGAGTTATTGGCTTCTCTTTACGACAAAGTTTATTCGTCTGGTCTGTCGTAATACTCGTGAATTCCCATGGAGGGGTCAGCCATTGTAGGTGCTTGCATTGTCACCACATTGAACAAGGATGCTACGGGCATAGCGTACTTTCGCTTGATATTTCTTGTTGCCTTTCGCTGATCAATTAGTTCTATGAGTGTAATCAGCTGTGCAAATTCTTGGAGAATCAGGATAGGGGTAAGTTTTGGTCAGGCCGTGATGGCGCGCAATGCGTTCCTGTTTATTGTCTCCAACTCCTCCCATTGTCGCTTTTCCACTCGTTGGAACTGGGCTTGGTAGAGTATCCTAGGCTGAAACATCGATTCTACAAGACATCTTGCCATCTCCGTTCGGGCTTCTCCTCCTCTAGACGAAATGCGTTTGATCGAGTTCAAGGAAGTGGCTGCTGCTTTTATCATCTTACGGAACCATTGTGTTCCTTTGCCAGATTTACGAATGTCTGGGCCAAGGACTATTAACTCATCTACCTGTTGTAATCACTGATTTCCAGTCTCTAGCATGATTATTTTAGTCGAAAATTGCTTTCTTCCATACTTGTTTGCTACATGAATGTAGCCTGACTTTTGTGTTTACACTTGCAGGCGTGTATCATGGACATACTCATCTAGTGTATTTAAGGCCTCTTGCACATAAAAAATTCTCTGTCTCAAGCTGTTTATCACTGCGCCAAGTCATGACATTTTCTGCGTAAGTAATGAACTGGACCTCGTTAATGAAGCTAGTTTCCATGCCAATGGTATGAGTCCGATATTAAATAGCAAATGTGGTATAACTGAACCTTGTGGCACGCATCTGTTTGAAGTGTAATTACCTATTTGTTGTCCGTTTACCCGGAGAGAAAACGTCTTGTCCTTCAGTAGATTATGTATTGCTTTTACAGCCTATAAGGGAATGCCCATACGTTCCATGTTGTCAAGTATCTTCGCATGTAACGCGTTGTCGTACGCCTTCGCTACGTCTGTAGCCACCTCAGTGTGTACAAGGCTATGAGGCAACACATGTATGACACCTTCAGCCAGTTAGCCAACCCAGGTTCTGTACCAAGGCTTGTACGGAACCCAATTTGCTGAGCATAGAATTTTTGTTCATTCTGGAACCACCATGATAGACGCGTGGCATTCATCTCTTCATAGATCTTGCAATTGCTTAGCGTTAGCGAGATAGGTCGCAAAGAATGTGGGCTTGTGGCAGGTTCCCCAGCCTTTTGTTTTGGAACCACCACCGAGTGTTTCCAGTCGAGTGGATTTTCTCCTCTTTGCCATACCTCGTTTATTACGTCCAACAGGCTGTGAACTGCGTCTCCTTCGAAGTTCTTGAAGACATCATAAGGAACATTGTAATTTCAAGGCGCAGTTTCGCCACTCGCAGCAGCCAATAACTCTAATTTCGTAAATAGTGATGTTATCCCCGTTTTATCAACCACGTCTTTTGTCGATGGACGAGCCGAATACTGTGCAAGATTCAAGAAGAAAAGGACTGAAGCCTGATCTGAAAACTCCTGTGGCGTTAGCTTTAAGGTGAGCCTAATACTCTCCGCATGACCTTTGATCTGCCGCCCGTTTTCCATCCCGCAAAAGTCCTCCACAGGGCCCTGTTGGTCGTTCCTGCACACCAACGCCTGCACCAGTCGTTCCACCTCTTATGGGCCAGCTGCTTTTCATAACGGCGTCACTCGGTTCACCTCAGCTTTTCTTTGCACGTCTTTAGGATGCAGATCAGGCTGTATCTCCGCCTGTTTTCGGCGTGCCCGAAGTTGTAGACGGTGAAGGTCGGGAGTTAGCTGGTCTTCATTCACTGTCGTCGTAATGGGTACGATCCTTGAGAACCGTTTGAAGGGTGGACACAAGAGTATTCGGGCTAACTAGATGAGTTCTTGTACCCTGACGTACGCCATCCCGCTGTTTTGCAGAAAGTTTTCTTCGAATTTTCTTCCTTTGTTCCAAATTGAAACCCGTGCTAATGGTGGCATGGCCACTACCCCATGCATCTGACTCTGCCTGCCATTGTACGTCGGGCACCAGGGTCCTTTCACCACGTCAGATCCGGTGTGTGTGTGTTGCACGGAGTGTTGCGACCCCTGGGTGACTTAGCAATGTAAACTCCATTTCCGTGAAGGCAGTGTGCACTTTATCACCCCTCTTACAGTTATAATTATATTCGCAAACAGTGTGCGCAGCGTTCAAATCTTCGCATACTGGTATCGGGGTTCCAGGGTATGAATGACGGATATGTTTAACCCACCCAAGATTAATTACTGTGTTTCTGGGACGAACGTATGAGGATACGAGTATCAGGGGCGCCTTGTTACCACAACTACCTCCTACTGAGTGTTGCACCACTTGTTCGTGTCAAGTGTGGTATGTTGGCTCTAATATAGACGGTAGCTGTTCCTGGCGCTTCTGTCTCCGCTCTTGATCTTTTATCAGGGATTAAAGGACACTGGTACCCATATATCCTGTGGTGGAACACAACCTATTATGTTCCTATAACAAGAACGCCCATGAATGCAGCTGGTTGCATATTTTTCCGACAACGCTTGTGCTGCGCTCCGTCGTCTTCTAACTCCACCGCATATATTTCGTCGCCAGCGGAATCGGCCTCGGTGCTGTCGTTGCACAGCGCAAGCCCGGATTTTCTGGATAAGTACAGTAGAGAACAAAAAGGTTTTCAGTTTTTATTGCGGAAGCATTATTGTCACGTTGGTAATAAGCGGCCTGGGGTCAACAGCGGCGTAGCCAGGGACGTGCGCTTCTAGGACACTTCCACACACACTTCCTTTTCTTCTTGAAAGGCGCCTTTGGTCTCCACGAGCGCTGGCGTCATTAGCCCCGCTCCTCCGAAGGCATCGACCCGATGCCGGCACGAACGCAGGGGTGGTCGCTAGAACAGTTAGTGCGTCCTTTCGTAGTAGGCCTTCAGGCGAACAACGAGGACCACCTCGGGGCGGGGGTGTCGTCGAGACTGTTGAGTCCCGTGAGGGACCACTTCATAATTCAGGGCTCCAAGGCGTCGCACAATCCGGTAAGGACCGAAATAGCGGCGCAAGAGCTTTTCACTTAGGCCGCGTCGTCGGATCGGGGACCAAACCCAGACAAGATCACCCGGGAGGTATTCAACAAGCCGCCTCCGGAGGTTGTAGCGTTGCGCGTCCTGGCCCTGTTGGTCCTGAATGCGAAGCCGTGCGAGTTGGCGGGCAGCTTCGGCGCGTTGTAAGAAGGATGCAACGTCATCATTTGAGTGGTCGTCGTCATGGGGCAGCATGGCATCGAGTGTTGTCGTCACCTGACGGCCATAGACGAGGCTAAACGGCGTCATGTTGGTGGTTCCTTGTACGGCTGTATTATACGCGAACGTAACATAAGGCAGTACATCGTCCCAGGTCTTATGTTCCACGTCCACGTACATGGAAAACATGTCTGCAAGCATCTCGTTTAAACGTTCCGTCAGTCCGTTAGTTTGGGGATGATAAGAAGTCGTTCTACGGTGACTGGTGTGACTGAAAACTAGAATATGGTGCAGGAGCTCAGAGGAGAAGGCAGCCCCTCTGTCCGTAATCAAAACTTGTGGAGCACCATGACGTAAGACGATTTGATGCACAAAGAACTGGGCTATGTCGAGGGCGGTGCTACTCAGAAGGGATGCCGTCTCGGCATAACGCGTGAGATAATCAGTGGCTGCGATTATCAACCTTTTGCCGGAGCTTGATTTAGGAAAGGGTCCCAGCAATTCCATGCCGACTTGTTGAAACGCTTGTGAAGGCGGCTCAATGGGCTTGAGGAATCCGGCTGGCTTCACGGGCGGAACCTTACGGCGCTGGCAATCCCGGTAAGTGCGGACGTAACGTGCCGCGTCATGGCCTAGGCGAGGCCAGTAGTACTTCTCTTGAATTGTGGCTTGTGTCCTAGTAACTCCAAGGTGGCCGGAAGCGGGTTCGTCATGACAGGCGTGAAGAATTTCATTCCGTAGGGTGATGGGGACGACCAGCAAGTATGGCCTAGTGTTGGCAGAGAAGTTCTTCCTAAAGAGAACATCGTTACGTATGCAGAGAGGACAAAGCGCGCCTGAAGGCTTTAGGGACTCTGCTGCTGGCACCTTCAAGATATCGAATGACGTCGCAAAGATCGGGGTCGGCGCGTTGATGCTCGGCGAAATCGTTGGTATGTATTGCGCTCAGGAATACTTCATCGTCGTCAGCAGCGTCATCCGGAGCTGGTTGCGCAGGAGCACGAGATCAGCAGTCTGCGTCTGCGTGTGTACTACCGGATTTGTAAATCACGGTGATATCGAACTCTTGAAGTCGAAGGCTCCATCTAGCTAGGCGGCCGGAAGGATCCTTGAGATCGGTCAACCAGCATAGTGCGTGATGATCGGTCACTACTTTGAAGGAGCGGCCATAAAGGTAGGGTCTGAACTTGGAAACTGCCCACACGATGGCGAGGCATTCTTTCTCAGGCATTCTTTCTTGGAAAGTGCGCGGCTGGCATAGGCGATAGCACGTTGTTGGTCCCGCTGAATTTGAACCAGGACAGCGCTCAAACCAACGTTCCTCGCATCGGTGTGGATCCTTGTGTCAGCAAGCTCATCAAAGTGCGCCAGCACGGGGGGTGACTGCAGGCGGCGTTGAAGCTCTTGAAACGCCTTCTGCTGATGAGATTCCCACTTGAACGGTACATGCGCTTTTGTCAGATCAGTAAGGGGGAAGCAATTTTAGAGAAATTCTCCACGAAGCGGCGGTAATACGCGCATAGCCCGAGGAAGCGACGAACTTCCTTTTGGTCGCGCGGCGGTGGAAAATGGGCAATGGCGGATGTTTTGTCGGGATCCGGAAGGACCCCTTCTTGGTTCACGACATGGCCTAAAAACTTTAACTCTTCATAGTCAAAATGGCATTTTTCGGCTTTTAGAGTAAGGCCTGATGACGTTATGGCCTGCAAGACCTCCTCGAGGCGACGAAGGTGCTCCTCGAAAGACGGGGCAAAACGATGACGTCGTCCAGGTAGACCAGACAAGTTTGCCACTTCAAATCCGCAAGAACGGTGTCCATGAGCCCTTGGAAAGTTGCGGGTGCCGAACAAAGGCCAAATGGTGTCACCTGAAACTCATACAACCCGTCTGGAGTAATAAATGCCGTCTTTTTTTTTCATTTATTTATTCAATACTGCCAGCCGCCTTTTGGTGGCCAAGGCAGTTCGCGGTCTCTTTCGTCTACCTCAATTTGCCAATGTCCAAACTTCAAGTCCATGGAGGAGAAATATCTGGTGTTGCATAAGCGATCCAAGGCGTCGTCAATTCTGGGCAGCGGATACACATCATTTTTAGTGATGTTGTTTAACCGACAGTAGTCAACGCAGAATCGTAAGGTGCCGTCCTTCTTCTTCACAAGCACTACAGGTGCCGCCCACGGGCTCCTAGAAGGGCGAATAACGTCGTTTGCGAGCATTTCTTTCACTTGTGTGCTATCACGTTCTTTGGTAGACACTCGATAAGGGGACTGTCGGAGTGGCGGAACATTTTCATCTGTAATAATGCGATGTTTCGCAAGATGCGTCCGCCCGACGCGTGGCGAGGACGCGAAGGCACTACGTTAGCGATTGAGCAGATCCCGCACTTTGTCTCGCTGCTCGAGCGGCAGGGTTGGGTTAATATCGTACTTAACACCAGTCAGTCTGTCGGGCTCAGTTGTCGAGGCAGTTGTTGTTAAACTGTGCACACACCTAGTAAGGTTTTGACAGGCTTCAGCCCCTTGCGTTGGGGCGGCCGCGAGGCACGTTTGACCTTGAAGGGCGGCGCGAGGCGAGGCGCACTACAGCTGTAGCCGCGCCGCTGCCGAGTGGAGGCACTGTCATCGCCACGCTGTCGCCAGCTGCGGAGTGTGAAGAGGAGGCTGGAGAACGGGGGAGGGTATAAATGCCTTCGCTCGCTTGCCGGCTCCGTCGTTATGCCGCCTGATAAACAGAAAGGGAGGAAACGTCGGCTTGACGAAGCCAGGAAACAACAGGCTTCGGAGACAGATGAAGAACGCGAACAGCGCCTTGCTAAGCGGCGCGCTCAACATGCTGCTAGACGGGCGCACCGCGCCTCTATCGAAACCGAATCGTCTACAACCGGTGATGATCCCGAATGGAACGCTATGGATGCTTACCCAACCTACCAGGTTTAACCAAAGCTAAACCCCAGCAAATTTTTTCAGATAAATTCAAAATATCCCTGATATAGAAGACCTATTTGCTCTTTTTGAATATATTATGATGCAATAATACCACCTTCTTCCGTCTGGGGTTTTTGGGGGCGTAACTGTTTGCTTTCAGTTCGTTTTGCTTTTTTTGTCCTTTCATGGGCGCTTCCCACTGCGTTCGTTTTCCGTCCGTTCTAAATTGTTATTACCTTCCTGTAACTTTCAGGTGGCATATTCTGTGGTTACATGCATTACTGTATATTTTTATAAGCAATGGGCGGAGTGTGAGGTTAACATAACGCCATCAAGACTCCTCAAATAGCAGTTATCTGTGGCAGCCACGATGTGATGAAACACAAACTGATTTCATTGGATTTCAGAGTAACGGAGTCTTCGCCTTCGCAAGTTTTGAAGAGCATGTTTGGTTTCTCGATCTGCGCTGGAGACACGCCGGAGCCACCAGCCAAGTTGTTGAGAAAGGGATTGTTCGCGCGACCTTGAAAAACTATACACTGACTGTTATCGCCATTTCGGAAGATTTGACCCTGCTATCAGGCTCTACAGTAACTGCATGGACAATGAGAGGTCATTTGCACTGTGCTGAACTCAACGACAGGAGCCCAGCTCAAACCCCGCACATCTGTGAAAGCAATTAGATTTTCAGGATGATGTATGTAAAGGAACACCCGGTGTGGATATGTCACGAATGGAAAAGAGCCATTTAGTTAAGTGAATTCAAGTTCTTGTCGCGCAGGAATAATTGGATTTCGTTATATACCTCGCCTCAAACGAAATTTATATGCACCCCTTTTTGAGCTTACCACGTTAGACCCCAGAGGTTGGAACGTAGTGGCACAGGGCTGATTCTCCACTCATGGAATTTGTCTCCTTTAGTGTATTCAAGGTTCCCTGAGCGAAGTCGTTGATCAGGGCATCTTTGAAAAGGTTATTCTTCCATGGCCGCAATCACCTGGGATTTAAATATGCGTTTCAAAAGAATTATGACCTAAAGCACTTTAATAGGCTTGCGAAAGACTGGATGAAAAACAAGACGGTGAACCATGTCTAGGGACGTTATTTCAATCGAATATATTTGGATAAGCTTCGTGCGTCGTCTGAGTGACAAAAAAAATTGGAGGGGACACTTAAGCTCCGCTTTAAGAGTATGACGCAATAGCTAATGTTTCTTGTGATCCAGAACTGGTCATTCTCTAACATTCGTAGATCCCCGGAGAGTCCTCATGCCACTCCTTGCGCGGTTAAGCGATGCGTCATTGCCCTGTTATGGCAGGTGCTGCCATCGGTGAGATTTCTGCGATCCAGGTTGCTCTCCCAGCCGATCATTGATTTAACTTCCACCTGCCACGGTAGACCGTTTGCTCACAATCCGGTGGGCAGTTTGTGATGTCGCCACAAGGCCACGTCACCTAGCTGGCCCTCCTACCTCCTAGGTTGCATCTCTGGGGACTTTTCGGGCATTTTAATGCGTAAGCTTTGTTTGGCTATGTTTGCGGTTTTGTGTCATCACGAGATTGTCCGCACGATTGCGTCCGAACGGATGGGTTTATGAGAAAAAGAATGGTACTGTAGCGCCCAGCGACGCTGTAAAGCGGAGGCGCTAGGATAGGCGTTCCCAGCTAGCCGGCGAAAGAAGAAAATAAAGTTGAACGGCGTGTGCTCGGTGCGCAAGCACGGCACGGGCTGTTCGGTTCTAGAAGCCTGCCATGCTAGACCTCTTGCTCTGATGCTCCGCTGCGACCCCGTAAATTCTCTACAGTGGTGACTCCGGCCTATGACATGACCGGCCCCAGCAAACTACCGCCCTCAGGCGACCTGCCGCCTCACGCTAACTTGCGCCCACGGGACATCACAGCTATCCAACTCCGCCTACCGACATTCTGGCCCAAGCATCCGCATGTCTGGTTCGCCCAGGTAGAAGCCATCTTCCATCTGCACCACGCCACCTTGGAGGCATCTCGGTTTTGTCACTTACTTTCCAACCTGCCTCCTGAGGTGGCTCAAGAGGTGGCGGATGTCATCGTTACATCGTTAGACCCTTGGGCGATGCTTCGCACCAGCGACTTACGAAGTGCATTCTGGACCACACCACCGTGTCTGAGACTGCGCGCCTCCAGCAGCCGCTCACCTGCGAAGAGCTTGGAGACCGCCGCCCCTCCCAGCTACTCACTAGCATGCGGCAGCTCCTAGGCAAAAGCGACGCCGACTCGAGCAGCACACTGTTAAGAGAGCTCACCCTGCAGCGTTTGCCGCAGTCTACCCGCCCCGTCTTGGCTGCTGCGTGGGACTTGACCCTTGACCGCCTCGCCAGCTAGCTGACCGAGTCCTCGACGCGACTTCTCCTTCCGTCGCTGCCCTCTTCTGTCCACCAGTGTCCCCTTTCATTTCACGGTTAGAGACCCCGGATCGACCAGCTAGCCGCTTCTCTCGATGCCCTTCGGGCGTCCTCTCATGCCCAGCACGGCTTTTCCTCAAGTCTTCGCCGAGAGGTTCGCGCTCTTCCAGTTCTCGCAGTCGGCGTATTTGCTAGTATCACCGCACCGCAATGCACTCCACCATGCAACTGGTCGGGAAACGTGCTGCGAGATCACTGACGACGGCATATGACCTCGCCCTTCACCCTGGCAACCTTTTCGTAATCATGGATCGCATTTCCGGCCTGCGTTTCTTCGTCGACACTGGAGCTGCGTCCTCCAAGGGTGAGCGTACTTCCAAGTCACCTGGACTTACTCTCCGTGCAGCCAACTCAACCTCCATCGCCACGTGTGGTTTCCGGTCCCTCACTCTGAACCTCGGCCGGCGGCGCACGTTTTGATGGGCCTTCATCGTCGCCGACGTCCATCAACCGATCCTCGGATCCGACTTCCTGACGCATTTTGATCTGGACGTCAGTATGCGTCGCCACCGTCTCATCGACGATACGACGCACCTTTCGATCACTGACGTTATATCGACTGTCGCTTCCACTGGCATCTGCACGCTGATCCCATCATGCCCGTACGCCCAGGTCCTCGCGGTCTTTCCCGAGGTCACGAGGCCTTGTAATGTCCACCAGCCACCCAAGCATGGTATATAACCCACCGTATGGTGACGCGTGGTCCACCCGTCGCAGCTCGTCCGTGCCGCCTCTTCGGTGAGCGTCTGGCGATTGCTAAACGCGAATTCGACCACATGCTCCAGCTGGGTATTATTTGCCCGTCGTCTAGCACTTGGTGTCCAAGAAAGAACCGGGTGACTGGCATCCATGCTGTGACTACAGGGCTCTCAACGCTCACACTGCCCGCGACAGCTATCCCCTTCCACACATCCAGGACTTCACTGGACATCTGGTGTGATGAAAGATTTTTCGTAAAGTGGACCTTGCAAAGCGAACCATCAGATGCCCACTGAACCGGCCCAGATCCCGAAGACGGCTATCACTGCACCGTTTAGCCTGTTTGAGTACGTGCGCATGCCCTTTGGGCTACGCAACGCAGCTCAAGCTTTCCAGATTCATTGGTGAAGTGACGCGCAGACTACCGGCTGTATTTGCCTACATCGAAGACATCCTCGTCGCGAGTCAAACTCCCCAAGATCACGAGCGCCACCTCCGGGAACTGTTTCAACGCCTCCAAGAATTTGGCTTGATCATCAACGCCCAGAATTGTGTCTTCGGCCCTTCTGAGCTTGAGTTCCTGGCCGACCACAATCTCGGCGCAGGGAACTCGTCCATTGCCTTCTCACGTCAAAGTTGTTAAAGACTTGCCTCTAACCACTCCCCTACGCAAGCTTCACGAGTTCTCAGCTAGCTGGCGAAAGAAGAAAATAAAGTTGAACGGCGTGTGCTCGGTGCGAAAGCACGGCACGGGCTGTTCGCTGCGACCCCGTAAATTCTCTACAGTACCATCTGATAGAGCATCGAAAAATCTTGTGCGGGAAATCGGGGGATGGAGGTTAGTTTATTAGTCACTAAATTAGAGTAAAAAATGTGCAAAAAGTGGGCCGAGCTTGTCCGCACGATTACGTCCGAACGAAGGGGTTTATACGGAAAAGAATAGTACCATCGAATAAAGAATAAAAAAATATCGTGCTAGAAATCGAGGGGGGGAGGGAGGTTGAGGCGGGTTAATTAGCTAATTAGATCCAAAAATGTCCAAAATGTGGGCCGAGGTTATCCGCATGATTACGTTCGAACGAATGGGTTTATTGCGAAAAAGGATGGTGTCATCGGATAGAGCATCACACAATCTCGTACGGTCAGTCGGGGGGTTCAGGTGGTTTAATTACTTAATTCGTTAGAGCCAAAAAGGTCCAAAAAGCGGGCGGTTTCGTGTCATCACGAGCTTGTCCTCACGTTTACGTCCGAACGAACTGGTTCATGCGAAAAATAACGGCACCATCGGATAGAGCATCAAAAAATCTCGTACGAGAAATCATGGGGTTCAGGTGGTTTAATTAGTTAATTCATTAGCGCCAAAAAGTGGGAATTTCGCCTCATCATGAGCTTGTCCGCAGGATTGCCTCCGAATGAATGGGTTCATGCGAAAAAGAATCGCACCATCGGATAGAGCACCAAAAAATCTCTTGCGGGAAGTCGGGGGGTTGAGGTGGGTGAATTAGTTGATTAATTAGAGCCTAGAAATGTGCAAAAAGTGGGCGGGGCCGGAGAAAAAATGGCGCCAAATAGGAAAATACCGGCAGTGTGGCACCACGTGACCGGAAGTGTGGGCGGAGCCAACGCGTGGCGCCAATTTGAAAACGAAGCCTGGCGCGAAGTTTGAAAACTCAGAGGCGCAATTGATGGCACTTGACTAAGTAAGACAATTGATTGTGGTATCGGTAACGTATCGATAAGCAATCGATTAATGAACGACTTACGGTTTGAGGGTCTCGACTTCCGGTTACGAGTCTCAGTTAACCTGAACAGTGTGGAAGTATGTCGACGTCTTGGTGTGACCTCATAAGGTGTGACGTCATAAAGTGTGACGCCATTCTTACGCATTTCTCCAATGCTGGTGCCGCAGTGATCTCTAACGTTTTTCCATCCTTTTATCTTGCGGCAAGAATTACATCGGTCAAACAGGCCGCTGTTTAAATGAAAGGTTAATGGAACGCAACAATGATTTATTCAGCACTTCCTTGAGAAATTTGCCCGTTCGCTTTCGGAATTGCGACCGCAAAAAACAATGATTGTTTGCCTTCATAACAACAAACGTTTTGAAAAAAAAAATAAGGGTAATCTGACGTGCGAAATACTTGAGGCCGCTTTCTAAGCTGAAAGAATGGTGTACAAGCACCCCCTCAATTTCCCTTCCTGAAAAAGAAATTACCTCCCTCTGTGATTTAATCTGATTTTACCTCTGGCTTTTTCGGCACCTTTACATGCTTTTATTGTTATTTTTTTAGCTGAGTGCATTGTTGGCGCTTACGCATTCGATTGTTTACTCCGTTCAGGTTTTAAAACTACGCCTTAAACGTTGTTTCGCCATTTTTCTTTCTTTTTTTGTGTTTTTCTGCGATAATTTTCTTTTCTGTTTTATCTGCTAGCGTTCCGCATGAGTTGTAATAGCCGGTTTTCTTTGCTTCGTCCGCCGTAGGGCGCTTTATGTTTATCTCCTCCTGTCATTGCTGGTTGTTCGGAGAAAGGCGTGATGTGGCCTAGTCTCCGCCTTTCTTCGCGCGTCTCTGCTGACACATGTATTGTTTTTGTTTTCCCCCCGGTCGGCGTTGGCTTGAGGCAATGCATGTACTAGCCTTCTCGAATAAAGTTGCTAGTTCGGCGGCACTTTCCTGTGCGCCTCTTCCTTTCTGGAATATGCTCGCGCTGCCGGAAATATGAATTTTAAACTTGTCATGTATGGACGCAGAAAGGGAAAGGAAAACAAAAAAACAACTGCATGAACAGCTGAACACACCTAGTGCGCTTCTTGAAACACGTTTCTTTTACCATTAAGATTTTCATGGCACGTATAAAGACCAAAAGTAGTCACGACGCCAAACCGTCGAAAAAGCAGCCAGGAAAAATTTCCAGTGACCGCATTTGGCTACAGATAGTCCAATCTGGAGGCGAACGGAGTGAGTTGTCCGCGAAGCAGGGTCGTGAACAGAGCAGGATCGGTTCCGCGGGAGCCACTTGCAGCCGCTGTGCCTTCATCTGACGCCGGTTTTGTGGCAGGCACACCACCGGGCTACATACCTAGTAACCTTTAAGGCAGAAAGCTGGGCTAGTTGGTGTTTGGATTGAGAGGACACAGTAATAGCGCTAAAAAACAGGGACAAGGGTAGACGAAGACAACGCAGGCGCTAGACATCAACTGACTTTATTCTCGAAAAGAACCACGAATTTATAGGTGACAATCAGGAGCAACAAAAAAATCAACAATCGAATCGCATGCGTGACGGCTCTTCCCGATAAAGGAACTTCAAATCTTTGGTACTCAGATAAACATTTGGCTTGCTCACACACGATTGCCGTTCCATGTGAATAAGAAAGGCTTCCATGTGACACAAGAACAAGAAGTACGACGGGACGAGGCGCTGATCGGCGCCTCGTCCCGTCGTACTTCTCGTTCTTGCGTCACGGCACGGCACTTAAGATTGGTGAACTACTTTTTGCATGCGGACCCCACCCCGTGATCGCGTACGCTACCGAGCGCACGCCGACCACGGCGGGCCTTGCTCTGCGGGAACAAAGGAACGACACACTGGCTGACACAAACAAGGCATTTATTGTTAGGTTGAAGGTTTATTTCCGCAACTGGGTGTTGCGAGGACAGCCAGGGAAAAAGCTGCATGGACAGCTTGAGAGGTCCTGGCTTCCTCTTACAGTGCAGCATTGACGGTGGCGGAGTACGACATCAAACAAAATGTAAGTAAAGTATGTTCGGTACAGAGAATGAGACATGTACGTTCAGTACGCAGTACATTGTGCTTATAAAGGAAAGAAGAACTACATTAGATCAAAGAGCCTATAAAGGCAAACACAGGGAGGAGAAAATAAAGAGCAGCAAAATTGACAGGTGCACTCAAAGTGGTAATAGGAAGAAAAAAAACTACATGAACATTTGGGGCAATTCTTTCAGAGAAATATTGGATAGATCAAGATTCTTGTCGCAGTACAACTGGTTCAGAAGTGTCGGTAAGGTATGCTGCAACATTTGTTTGCCATAGTTTGTGCGGCATTTCTTAACATTCCAAGGTTCTGCTGCGCGGGTATCATACACAGTTCTGCTTTGCTCTAGCCCAGCCAGTGTAAGTAAGGAGTCATCATTTTTCATTATGGCGAGTTTATATTTATAGCACAGCCTATAGTTATACATGCACTTCATTGGTATGACGTTGTGTCGATGGAAAAGGCTCGCAGTGTGGACGAAATATGGCACTTTACATGCAATGCGTATAATTCGTTTTTGTAACACTGTGAGTTCGTTAATATTTTCAGCTGTTGTTGTTGCCCACACCATACATCCGTAGTTGGCTATAGAAGAGAACAAAGAGTGGTAAAGTAACATGTTGACTGAAATAGGAAAATTAAAGCAATTGCGGCGCATGATACCAACCGTTCTGGAAAGTTTCTGAACTACGTAATTAATATGGTCATTCCATGACATATCTGCTGCAAAGTAAACGCCCAGAGTTTTCACAGACTGCACAAACTCTATTCTGGTATTGTTTAATTCAATTAGAGGTAGTTCAAAGTGTTTGTGACGTGGGTGAAACATGACAGCTGCCGTTTTACTAACGTTAATTGTTAAGTTATTATCAACCATCCAAGTATTTATTGCATTTAAGGTTTTATTAGCTCGATTTGCAAGATCAGCAGTTGAAGTACCCGAAAAAAACAGACTAGTGTCATTTGCGTAAATTATATACTTAGCAGTGCTATCAATGCGGGCAATATCATTGACGTAAAGAACAAAAAGAAACGGACCCAAAATGCTCCCTTGCGGAACGCCAGAAGCAACCGCTTTCAAATGGGAGCATTCACCGGCAATACTGACAAACTAAGATCTATGTCGCAAGTATGAGGAAATCAGCATATGGGCTATACCTCTAATACCGTAGTTATCTAATTTTTTAAGCAGCACAGAGTGATTAACAAGGTCAAACGCCTTTGAAAAATCTAAAAATAATCCAAGTACCATGTTTTTTTACTCAAAATGTTTTAGTATGAATTTTTTACGAAAGCCATATTGAGCGTTAGTGATAATGTTATATCTTTCAGTGGAGCAGGATAGTCGTTTAAGAATAACTTTTTCGAGGCCTTTAGAAAATACAGGTAAGCTTGATATCGGGCGATAGTTTGCCATTTCATTTTTGTTTCCTTTTTTATACACTACTGTCACTTTTGCCCTTTGCATAAGACGCGGAAAAACTCCGGAAACCACGGAGAGGTTGAAGATATGGGCGAGGCAAGGTGCAAGAATGTCGATGGTAAATTTTATGGGCTGTATCTGGAAACCTGACGCGTCTGTAGCTTTACTATTATTAAGCGATAAAAATTCTGTAATTACTTCATTTACTGTAACCGGTGTTAGAAATATTGTTTTACCATTTCGGGCACTCATATAGGACAGATTTACGTCGCCGCTTGATGTGTCAGCGAAGGAAAGAAAGTAGTCATTAAAGGCATCTGCTAGATCAGCACCTTTTAGTTTAATCCCTTCATGAATAATTTTTGTGGTCTGTTCGGAAGAATTAGCGAAGATAGATTTTAAAACTTTCCAAACTTTTTCAGATTGTCCAGCAGTTGAATTAAAGCGGTTATATAGATATTGCTTTTTAGCGACGCGAAGTTGCTTTGTGACGAAGTTCCTAAACTTTTTGAACGTTTTCAGCTCTTCAGGGCACCTACTTTGCAAAAACAGTCTATAAAGTTTATCTCGTTTTTTAATCAACTGCAACATGTCCTTGTCGACCCATGGTTTCTTACTTTTCTTTGATTGGGAGAATTTCTTCAGTGGAAAGGAAGCATTATAAATGTCAGTAAATGTCTCTAAAAATTTTTCGTAAGCTTCATCAGGGTCGCTTTCCTCAAGAACATGTTCCCAGTTAACAATAGATAAGCGTTCCTTAAACTGGCATAACGTGTGATCATTTATAACTCGATAAAAGGATGTTTGGTCTGGTTGTCGTTGAGAATTTAGAGTGAGATTGACAGATATGAATATTGGCATGTGATCACTTAGAGCATAAGCGATGGTGCCAGATTTCAAGCTTTCTGTTTTGAAGTTTGTTATGAACACATCTAAAAGTGTTTCTGATTCTGTTGTAATCCGTGTAGGTGACATGATGACGTTTTCACAGGAGTGAACGCTAAGTAAAGTATTGAACTCGATTGTTGTGTTATTGTTGGCCAGCATGTCAATGTTAAAATCGCCACCTAAAATTAACTGATATTGGTTGATGTTAACAAATTCTAGGAATGAATCAAGAAATAAAAAGAGCTCAGCAGAACTGCTACCCGGTGGACGATAGCAGACACAAAATATCCTTGTGCCAGACTTGACTGCCAGGACTTCGTAATGGGGTGTAATACAACAAAATTCAGGCAGCATTTCTGATTCCATAAGATTTGAAACTAACATTGAAACACCACCTCCCCTTCTTATGGATCGGTTCAAATAGAGACACTTGTACGTCGGAATAACATAGACGTCACCTTCACAAGTAAACCACGTTTCTGAAAACATAACATTGAAACGAGCTTCCACTTCGCTGAAAAAACAGTCGAGTTCTTCTTGCTTATTTCGACCAGATCTGAGATTAACATGAATACAAGAGCAACAATGAGGATTATCAGGCTTAATGGAACTACTGAGGTCAGAAAGATCAACAAGATTAGTATAAAGAGACATCGAAAAAAGAGTGCCGCGTGTTACCGCAATTTACTGGCTTTATAGCTGGTCCAAATCTGCACAATGGATGACAATCGCGGGATCATGTTTCCTTCTAACGAACACTTTCCCATTCCGGTGCCAAGCGTACTGGTAATCATTTCCACCTGCCCAAGCCTTTGCATGGCGCAAGAGCTCACGGGTTTGACGCGTCATGTTTTCGCTGACTGAAACATCTGACTGAACATCTCTTAAAACTGTCCGCTTCTGAAACCACATGTCACGAGTTGAGAGCTTTGCAAACCGCACAATGATTCCGGGCACCTTTCCTGGCTTTGAAGGAAGTCTGTGCACAACATCGACATCATTCAAAGTGAGCTCTGGCAAATTCACAGATTTTGCTACGTCATTTACCTTTTCCATCAGATTTTCATCATTTGCCACCGGTATGCCGTGCACCTCAAGGTTCAGCTTTCTGTTTCGCCACTCAAGGTCGTTCACAGTCATTTTCAACGACTCAACATCATCAGCGTCGACTCTGGTCTCAAGTGCACTAACACGTTTCTTTAAGGTACTGATCTCTTTCTCGTGTTTTACCTGTTGCTCAAGTATATCATCGTATTTTTTTGACATTAGTTCAATAGACTTCTTCACTTCATCGACTTGGTCAGGCAGGCCAGCAAGAGCATAAAGTTTTTGACATATGCCGGCTAAACAGCTAGCAAGGTCAGGTTGCGTGCTGGGTGTGTCAGAGCTTCCTGCGTTTGTTTTACGACAGTCTGGACATCGCCACGCTTTGCGACCTTTCTCGCCTTTTCCCTTATATGTTGACTCAGAAACACCAGAGCAATTGCCGAGATGGAAGGTGTACTCACATTCGGCGCACTTGATGGCGAGTCCGTCACTTGGCAGACATTTGTCGCAGGAAGGACATGTCTCCGGCATGTTAGCCTTGGTACAGCTTCTGCAACATACAGGCTTAAAATCGAGAAATCTTTCTCCTAACACTACAACCGAGAGCACGGTAGGAAACAAGGCGGCAGCGAGCAACACGGCAGCAGCAGCGGTGGTGAAAGAAAAAAATGGCAAGTAGAAAAGTAGGTTTTTCACCAACCTGTAAGACGAAAACAAAGCAGATAAGGGGGCGTCCGATCACCACCGTCGCTGCTGCTCGTGTGACCCGTTTACAGCTTGGCCGGTAGAAGCGCGGTGGCGCAGAAGTCCGTGACGTCACACTTAGAGCTGTCTTGAGGCCAGCGCAGCAGGGTTCGTCGCCGAAATCTGCAGATGCAAGTAATTCACGGGAGCTGAGCGTCGGTAGGCACACTGGAATGTCCGCCTTCAGGACAGAACAAGGCAGCGCACTGTAGCAGCAGGCAGTCAGGGGTAACCCACCTGTAAGACGAAAACAAAGCAGATAAGGGGGCGTCCGATCACCACCGTCGCTGCTGCTCGTGTGACCCGTTTACAGCTTGGCCGGTAGAAGCGCGGTGGCGCAGAAGTCCGTGACGTCACACTTAGAGCTGTCTTGAGGCCAGCGCAGCAGGGTTCGTCGCCGAAATCTGTAAGACGAAAACAAAGCAGATAAGGGTGCGTCCGATCACCACCGTCGCTGCTGCTCGTAACAACAACAACAATAACGCCAGCTAGCAACAAAATACGCTGAGGAATCGAGGATGTCCGACTCACCGGCACGGTTACGAGCGAATGTTCACCCACGGTAGGGCGGAGGAAAACTCCGAGGCCGGGCAGGACGAGATGCGGGGTGAACGTTCCTCCCCACGAGAGTTCGCGCCAGCCGGCGAAGATCGGAGCCTCGCGTGAACGTTAACGCGCTTCCCCGGCCCCAAGCAGAAGAGACCCGGCCGTCTCTCCACCGCGCGCGCGCAGCATAAACCCGCTGTCCATTGCGCTCGTGTCGCTGCGATGGCAGCGCCCTCCCCTGTTAGTTAAAGTTAACACAACTAAGGGGGGTGTATTGCGGAGAAGCTAACCACAGGCAAACGAGTTGAGGGTGCATTGCGGGAAAGCGAACCACAGGGGATGAGTGCGTTCCCACACTATGTATGAAACGGTGTATATGCAAATAGATCGAGGGACGATCCAGATACGAGAGACACACGGTAGTCTTGTGCACATGGCGCAACTCTGCGAACAAATGATGCTCAAGGAACTAAATTCATGCCAACGCCGTCTGCGGGGGGCGGTGGAGACATTGTTCGGGACCGTCAACAAACAGAAGCATGGGTGAGCATATGTGGGTGAGCCTATGTGAGCATATCGTCATTCGTCCCTCGCGACGAGCATCTGACCAGCCCAAGCCAGCCATCCAAAGTTGCGAAAAATTTAACCGTTGTGCTCTCTGCACATCGACCTTTTCAATCTGGGGATCATTCTCGCGTAATGCGATATATTTTCCTATGGGAAACAGGCAAACCAAGCAGCAAGCCTTGCCTGAGTGATTCGATATTTTGATGTGACCAAAGCGTTGAGTTCTAACACAGCAATAAGGTTCTTCTTATTGTTAGCAGTGTAATACTGTTGTTGTGTCAAATGTACTGTGCATTCCAGTCAACAGGCGCGTGCGGTTTCCTCATAAAATTGGTTGTCGGCGAAGTCATGGACTATTGCTCCTAGCATGCAGATTAAGTAGAGATGTACAGCCGGCCAAATCTTTAGCTGGCGTGCGCGACGGCTGCTTTTTGTGCGCTCCTGCGCTCTGTGACGAAGCTCAATATTAAGCACGGGCTTAGTGAGCCAGTGCTTAGATTTGATATTTTCACAGGTTTGCTCCGTCATAAGCTGTAGGAGCACGGAAAAAGCGGCTGTCGCGCACGCCAGCTAAAGATTTGGCCGGCTGTACTTCAGTAGAGTTAGTTCTTGGGCTAGTTGGTATTCTCGATTTACACTCATAGTTTTTCAGCGCAACGGCATACGGCCAAAGAAAAGAAGCAGGAAGAGAAGGTTTGAAGGTTTGAAGGTTTATTTCCGCAACTGGGTGTTGCGAGGACAGCCAGGGAAAAAAGCTGTATACACAGCTTGAGAGGTCCTGGCTTCCTCTTACAGTGCAGCATTGACGGTGGCGGAGTACGACATCAAACAAAATGTAAGTAAAGTATGTTCGGTACAGAGAATGAGACATGTACGTTCAATACGCAGTACATTGTGCTTATAAAGGAAAGAAGAACTACATTAGATCAAAGAGCCTATAAAGGCAAACACAGGGAGGAGAAAATAAAGAGCAGCAAAATTGACAGGTGCACTCAAAGTGGTAATAGGAAGAAAAAAAACTACATGAACATTTGGGGCAATTCTTTCAGAGAAATATTGGATAGATCAAGATTCTTGTCGCAGTACAACTGGTTCAGAAGTGTCGGTAAGGTATGCTGCAACATTTGTTTGCCATAGTTTGTGCGGCATTTCTTAACATTCCAAGTTTCTGCTGCGCGGGTATCATACACAGTTCTGGTTTGCTCTAGCCCAGCCAGTGTAAGTAAGGAGTCATCATTTTTCATTATGGCGAGTTTATATTTATAGCACAGCCTATAGTTATACATGCACTTCATTGGTATGACGTTGTGTCGATGGAAAAGGCTCGCAGTGTGGAAGAAATATGGCACTTTACATGCAATGCGTATAATTCGTTTTTGTAACACTGTGAGTTCGTTAATATTTTCAGCTGTTGTTGTTGCCCACACCATACATCCGTAGTTGGCTATAGAAGAGAACAAAGAGTGGTAAAGTAACATGTTGACTGAAATAGGAAAATTAAAGCAATTGCGGCGCATGATACCAACTGTTCTGGAAAGTTTCTGAACTACGTAATTAATATGGTCATTCCATGACATATCTGCTGCAAAGTAAACGCCCAGAGTTTTAACAGACTGCACAAACTCTATTCTGGTATTGTTTAATTCAATTAGAGGTAGTTCAAAGTGTTTGTGACGTGGGTGAAACATGACTGCTGCCGTTTTACTAACGTTAATTCTTAAGTGATTATCAACCGTCCAAGTATTTATTGCTTTTAAGGATTTATTAGCTCGATTTGCAAGATCAGCAGTTGAAGTACCCGAAAAAAACAGACTAGTGTCATCTGCGTAAATTATATACTTAGCAGTGCTATCAATGCGGACAATATCATTGACGTAAAGAACAAAAAGAAACGGACCCAAAATGCTTCCTTGCGGAACGCCAGAAGCTACCGCTTTCAAATGGGAGCATTCACCAGCAATACTGACAAACTGAGACCTATGCCGCAAGTATGAGGAAATCAGCATATGGGCTATGCCTCTAATACCGTAGTGATCTAATTTTTTAAGCAGCACAGAGTGATTAACAAGGTCAAACGCCTTTGAAAAATCTAAAAATAATCCAAGTACCATGTTTTTTGACTCAAAATGTTTTAGTATGAATTCTTTCTGAGCAAGGAGAGCTAACTCAGTCGATCTGTTTTTACGAAAGCCATATTGAGCGTTAGTGATAATGTTATATCTTTCAGTGAAGCAGGATAGTCGTTTAAGAATAACTTTTTCGAGGCCTTTAGAAAATACAGGTAAGATTGATATCGGGCGATAGTTTGCCATTTCATTTTTGTTTCCTTTTTTATGCACTACTGTCACTTTTGCCGTCTGCATAAGACGCGGAAAAACTCCGGAAACCAAGGAGAGGTTGAAGATATGGGCGAGGCAAGTTGCAAGAATGTCGATGGTAAATTTTATGGGCTGTATCTGGAAACCTGACGCGTCTGTAGCTTTACTATTATTAAGCGATAAAAATTCTGTAATTACTTCATTTACTGTAACCGGTGTTAGAAATATTGTTTTACCATTTCGGGCACTCATATAGGACAGATTTACGTCGCCGCTTGATGTGTCAGCAAAGGAAAGAAAGTAGTCATTAAAGGCATCTGCTAGATCAGCACCTTTTAGTTCAATCCCTTCATGAATAATTTTTGTGGTCGGTTCGGAAGAATTAGCGAGGATAGATTTTAAAACCTTCCAAACTTTTTCAGATTGTCCAGCAGTTGAATTAAAGCGGTTATAAAGATATTGCTTTTTAGCGACGCGAAGTTGCTTTGTGACGAAGTTCCTAAACTTTTTGAACGTTTTCAGCTCTTCAGGGCACCTACTTTGCAAAAACAGTCTATAAAGTTTATCTCGTTTTTTTATCAACTGCAACATGTCCTTGTCGACCCATGGTTTCTTACTTTTCTTTGATTGGGAGAATTTCTTCAGTGGAAAGGAAGCATTATAAATGTCAGTAAATGTCTCTAAAAATTTTTCGTAAGCTTCATCAGGGTCGCTTTCCTCAAGAACATGTTCCCAGTTAACAATAGATAAGCGTTCCTTAAACTGGCATAACGTGTGATCATTTATAACTCGATAAAAGGATGTTTGGTCTGGTTGTCGTTGAGAATTCAGAGTGAGATTGACAGATATGAATATTGGCATGTGATCACTTAGAGCATAAGCGATGGTGCCAGATTTCAAGCTTTCTGTTTTGAAGTTTGTTATGAACACATCTAAAAGTGTTTCTGATTCTGTCGTAATCCGTGTAGGTGACATGATGACGTTTTCACAGGAGTGAACGTTAAGTAAAGTATTGAACTCGGTTGTTGTGTTATTCTTGGCCAGCATGTCAATGTTAAAATCGCCACCTAAAATTAACTGATATTGGTTGATGTTAACAAATTCTAGGAATGAATCAAGAAATAAAAAGAGCTCAGCAGAACTGCTACCCGGTGGACGATAGCAGACACAAAATATCCTTGTGCCAGACTTGACTGCCAGGACTTCGTAATGGGGTGTAATACAACAAAATTCAGGCAGCATTTCTGATTCCATAAGATTTGAAACTAACATTGAAACACCACCTCCCCTTCTTATGGATCGGTTCAAATAGAAACACTTGTACGTCGGAATAACATAGACGTCACCTTCACAAGTAAACCACGTTTCTGAAAACATAACATTGAAACTTTTCACCGGAACAGCGCGCACTAAGACACGGACAAGAAGGGAGACACGACACACACGAGCGCTGACTTTCAACTGGTGTTTATTGTTTGTAACGAGGCATATATACACAGTTCCAACAACACAAGGAAAACAACCATCCATTCATAGATTCATAGCCAATTCATGCATGTCACACTGAACAAGAACGATAACAACATTATCATTTTCATTTCACTAAAAATGCCAATTCTTTTGAACTGATCGATAAAGAGGGGCTACTGACGCATGCGCCTTTAGACCAGGCGATGTGCGCTGCTTCGATTATTTCGCGTGTTAATTGGTCACTGTGTTTACTTAAAATTCGTGTGCTAGTGAAGTCAGGGTGGCAAGTTTTGTTTTCACAGTCTCTACAATGAATCCCGAGATGCCCTTTTACTGTGTTATGCACGTTATTATTGTGCTCCTTCAGGCGTTCATTGAAACATTGAAACGAGCTTCCACTTCGCTGAAAAAACAGTCAAGTTCTTCTTGCTTATTTCGAGCAGATCTGAGATTAACGTGAATACAAGAGCAACAAAGAGGATTATCAGGCTTAATGGAACTACTTAGGTCAGAAAGATCAACAAGATTAATATAAAGAGACATTTAAAAAAGAGTGCCGCGTGTTACCGCAAATTACTGGCTTTATAGCTGGTCCAAATCTGCTGCACAATGGATGACAATCGCGGGATCATGTTGTTTCTAACGAACACTTTCCCATTCCGGTGCCAAGCGTACTGGTAATCATTTTCACCTGCCCAAGCCTTTGCATAGCGCAAGAGCTCACGGCTTTGACGCGTCATGTTTTCGCTGACTGAAACATCTGACTGAACATCTCTTAAAACTGTCCGCTTCTGAAACCACATGTCACGAGTTGAGAGCTTTGAGAACCGTACAATGATCCCGGGCACCTTTCCTGGCTTTGAAGGAAGTCTGTGCACAACATCGACATCATTCAAAGTGAGCTCTGGCAAATTCACAGATTTTGCTACGTCATTTACCTTTTCCATCAGATTTTCATCATTTGCCACCGGTATGCCGTGCACCTCAAGGTTCAGCTTTCTGTTTCGCCACTCAAGGTCGTTCACAGTCATTTTCAACGACTCAACATCATCAGCGTCGACTCTGGTCTCAAGTGCACTAACACGTTTCTTTAAGGTACTGATCTCTTTCTCGTGTTTTACCTGTTGCTCAAGTATATCATCGTATTTTTTCGACATTAGTTCAATAGACTTCTTTACTTCATCGACTTGGTCAGGGAGGCCAGATAGAGCATCAAGTTTTTGACATATGCCGGCTAAACAGCTAGCAAGGTCAGGTTGCGTGCTGGGTGTGTCAGAGCTTCCTGCGTTTGTTTTACGACAGTCTGGACATCTCCACGCTTTGCGACCTTTCTCGCCTTTTCCCTTATATGTTGACGCAGAAACACCAGAGCAATTGCCGAAATGGTAGGTGTACTCACATTCGGCGCACTTGATGGAGAGTCCGTCACTTGGCAGACATTTGTCGCAGGAAGGACATGTCTCCGGCATGTTAGCCTTGGTATAGCTTGTGCAACATACAGGTTTAAAATCGAGAAATCTTTCTCCTAACACTACAACCGAGAGCACGGTAGGAAACAAGGCGGCAGCGAGCAACACGGCAGCAGCAGCGGTGGTGAAAGAAAAAAATGGCAAGTAGAAAAGTAGGTTTTTCACCAACCTGTAAGACGAAAACAAAGCAGATAAGGGGGCGTCCGATCACCACCGTCGCTGCTGCTCGTGTGACCCGTTTACAGCTTGGCCGGTGGAAGCGCGGTGGCGCAGAAGTCTGTGACGTCACACTTAGAGCTGTCTTGAGGCCAGCGCAGCAGGGTTCGTCGCCGAAATCTGCAGATGCAAGTAATTCACGGGAGCTGAGCGTCGGTAGGCACACTGGAATGTCCGCCTTCAGGACAGAACAAGGCAGCGCACTGTAGCAGCAGGCAGTCAGGGGTAACCCACCTGTAAGACGAAAACAAAGCAGATAAGGGGGCGTCCGATCACCACCGTCGCTGCTGCTCGTGTGACCCGTTTACAGCTTGGCCGGTGGAAGCGCGGTGGCGCAGAAGTCTGTGACGTCACACTTAGAGCTGTCTTGAGGCCAGCGCAGCAGGGTTCGTCGCGGAAATCTGTAAGACGAAAACAAAGCAGATAAGGGGGCGTCCGATCACCACCGTCGCTGCTGCTCGTGAAGAAGGACGAACACAGCGTTGAATGTCAACTGTTTATTTAGGGACGCACACACAGCTTAAATACACTCAGACCAGCGCAGGCGTACACCGTGCAAGGTAAACAGGAAAAAAAAATTCATTTCACATCTTTATCGCAAAAACTTTGATAGGAACATCTTTTCCGCAGCGTACAGATGAACTGAAGTATCGCTGACACATTCTGACCCTGCTCTCTTAATATAATATGCCTCTATCGTTTCACGGGTTGTTTTTGATTTGCTTGTGCTCAGAATCCTCACTCCCGAAAACACCGGTGTACAATCCTTGCAAGTAGCGCAGTGCTCGACAAGGTTAGCACCTTCCCCATTCCTTAGGTCTCTTGCGTGCTCCCTGAGCCGGTCGTTGACGCAGCGCCCAGTTTGCCCGATGTACGACTTGCCACACGTCAAGGGGATTTCGTACACAACGCCTGTGGCGCATTCCGCAAAGCGGTTCACGTGCCTCTTTTTACACCCAGGTTTTTTGTATTCACCTGTTTTGCGTCTGGCCAACTGGCCAAGCTTCCGAGGGGCTAAGAAGACCAACGGCACGTTGTGCCGGTTTGCCACCTTTTTGAGGCCATGGGATACTTTGTGCCCGTATGGCATCACTTCAGGCCTTACTTTAGCCTGAGGAGGGGTTATTGCCTCCTTGCCAGTTCCGGGCTTCAACTTCTTCAAGAGCGCTTCTGCAACAGCGACAACAACCAACCCAGGGAAACCGGCGGCCTCAAGCCTAGCCAATTGTTTCCCGAAACTATCTTGCATATCATGCACACATGATTTTTGGAGCGCAGATTCTAAGCACAGTTTAGCGATCCCTCTCCACAATTTTCGAATGGGATGAATTATAAGGCAGAAGCTCTTTTTGTGCTCTGGGCGAGTAAGACCAGCAAACATGCTTATTAGTGAACCTAATTCTTAAATCCAAGAACTTTAGGCTGTCTTCAATCGGGAGCTCGTACGTGACAGTGAGCCCCCTGCCATGCTTTTCAAAGTCATGCAGTACACTCATAAGTGTATCTTCATTGGGATACACATAAGAAGGGGATTTGTATTGGGTCATGCGTTGCCCCGGTTTTATGTGATATCTTTTTAGCGTGCATTGATCGCCATTTGCATGATCATTTTAATCATTTTAAGAGTGAAACTGTTACAAAAGTGTTTCGTTACGTGGACGATTTTTTAATTGTTTTGAACAAACATTGTGCCATGTGAAAGATGTGAAATGAGTTTTTTTTCCTTTTTTTTCCTGTTTACCTTGCGCGGTGTGCGCCTGCGCTGGTCTGAGTGTATTTAAGCTGTGTGTGCGTCCCTAAATAAACAGTTGCCAGTCAGCGCTGTGTTCGTCCTTCTTCTCTTCCTGCTTCTTTTCTTTGGCCGTGTGCCGTTGCGCTGAAAAACTATGAGTGTAAAATTAAGTAGAGATTTCATCACGGCACATATTGGAGATTGCGACACGCTAGTTCACAAATCGTAACGCATCTTGTTTTCATGTGGCGTGTGTCAAGCTGCGCCTTGAGCGACCGTCCATTAGATATATTCGGGTCTCACCACAGAGACCGACCAGCTGTGGTGGCACAACAGGGCGACAACGATAGCACGGCACCACGTCCTCATAATTCGAACGTTCCCTACCACGGTAAGGAACGTTTTTTCTGAACATTAATAGATATCGTATATACTTTCTGAACCACTCTTCACACGCACACGCACGCACACACACAGGCACATACGCACACACACAGGCACACACACACGCGGTTAAAAACAGACCACTAAGGAAAAAAGGACGAACACCTCTTCCGCTTTTCCTTAGTGTTCTTTTTCTTTTCTTTTTCTGTGTGCAGTATTTGGTCATGAATTTCCAACTGCTGCAGCGCTCTGAGTGACAGATATGGTGGGTATCAGAAGATGGGAAGACTGTGCAGAAGCGAGAAGTGCTGTGCTTGGGCCAGAATTCACTCAAGCGCTGTTACTTTCCAGGGATGGTGTGTCCCCACGAAGAGCGCAGTATTTTTTGGACAGTGCCGCTGCCCTCAGCTCAGCATCGGCGAAACGCGAAGGCGTCCCCTTGGGGACATATCTTGACAGGCGGGCTATCTGTTCCTTCCCACCTTGACAAGGAGTGAAAGAGCGTCGCTCGCAGCAGTGTCTGTCTGCCCGACGCGATCAGGTATACACAGCCGTCCGCTGCAATCGGACGGTCTGGCTCGGTCGAGCCGAATCATTCTCTCCGGCAGCGGAGACGTGCGTTGTTGGCTTTCTCTTTTTGCTGGAGGCCATTTGTTGACGCGTGTCTGAATCGAGCCAGGGAGGACCCCTTCCATCCCGTCTTCCCTATTTCTTCCACGCTCGAGCATGCGTCCGTGCCTGAGCGCTGGTGCGCGACTCCCGTGGAGCAGATTTAAACCGCCCCTCGTGGCTCAAGTGACGGCCAGTGGCGCGAAGAAAGAAGAGCTGCCGCGGCTGCTTGTCGAGCGGCTCGTAAATCAGCGCTCCTCCCCCCCTCCGCGGAACCCGGCGAGCGCTCGTACTCGCAGTTCCGTGCACCGTCGGTGAAAAGTTAGCTAGCACTGGCAGGCAAGGCTGCTGTCGGATCCCCCTCCTATTTTACCGGCTAAGTTTGAATAAGACGAAAGAATTCATCGCACCAATATGGCTGCTTTGCTTCGACGGGCAAAGTTGGACAGGACCACTGGCATTTGTGCAGGTTCTTCTTCCACACTGAAGCGGTCGCTTTATTTTGTTAGCTTCAAAAGGCATGGGATGCGAGTACAAACTCTTCTGTCCGATAGATTTCGTCTGTCGATCAAATTCATGCTAGAGCAGTACCCTCTTAGTTGTTCCAAACAAAAATGCTGATGCACTGCTCCTTAACGTCCCTCTCCGGTTGCTCGTAAGACAGAAAAAAAAAGCATTTTTTGTTTGTTTTTTTTCTGGCCGGCTCCCATCGGATCCGGCGGCGTTGCCAAAGGCCGCGCCCAACTGAGGAAGAAGGGCTGCAGCCGAGCGGCGCGGGACGGCCAGCGATGCGAGCGAGTGATTCCTGGCAGAAGGAAGATTCGGGGCCCTCTTGCGAGGTGCCGCCCTCCCTTCGTGGTAGAGTAAGCAGTGGCAAAAGCGAGGCGGTTCGAGCTTCCGCCACAACTGCTGCATCTGCTCATTGGTACTGAAACCACTCGGCAAAGTTTCTCGCTCTCTTGAGGTATAAGTCGAGAGGCTATAAAAAATCATGAGAAAGGCTTTTCCCAAATGTTGAAACAATATTACCCGCACTTCAAGTTTTGCCAAATCATTCATACCCAGAACCATTACTGATTGGAACCGGCTGCCTTCCACAATCGCAACTGCGACGAATGCGACATCATTTCATGAACTTTTAAAAAATCAAAGCGATGTGTAGTTGTCTTCTAGTTCTGTTCTGCTCACCGTAAAATGTCTGAGTTTTGTTTTCTCGTTCTGTTTATTACGTTTTAATTCCTTTGTTTTTTTTTTCATTTTGTTCATTTTGCGGTTTGTTGTTCCGCAACATTTGGTTACTTGCTGACTACTAGTTATTGCTCTTTTCTTGTTTTTTTTTTCTGTTACTCATGTTAGATGTTCTTTCTATATATTCATGTTCGAATTTTACCACCCCATATGTAATACCTTCGTGAGGAGGGCCTTTAGGGGTGTCTTGAAATAATAATAATAATAATAACTGTGTTATAAGCACCCGGCTTCTTTTTTATGTGCTGAATGAGAATCTGGAGCGCTGCGCTGCTGTGATTGAATATTTCCTTCGGTATTTTCAGTAAAAAAGAAGGGCAGTTCGCGCACCGCAGCCATCTTGCAGTCAAAGCGTATGAAAATAAATGACTGACACTAGTTTGTCTTGTTGATTCTATTACTTGTGACAAAATGTTCAAAAATTGAAGGGTATTCTCAAACATCGCGGGGAATGCGTTGCACTTGCAGCGCGACACTAACAACCAAGATGAGCAGTAAACCGCTTCCAATGTGCCGCAGGCCGTATTGTTAGCGGAATAAACACTTTTATTATTTATTTAAACACAGATTTGGTTCCATAGGAAAGTACATGCGCGCATTTTGGAAGCAGCTGCTCTGAAATAATCACTTCATTTTAATCAATAAACGCCGGGCCGCAGCGGTGGCTCAGCGGTTATGGTGCTCGGCTGCTGACCCGAAAGACGCGGGCTCAATCCCGGCCGCGGCGGTTGAATTTCTTTGGAGGAGAAATTCTGGAGGCACGTGTGCTGTGCGATGTCAGCGCGCGTTAAAGAAGAAATTTCCGGAGCCCTCCACTACGGCGTCTCTCATAGCCTGAGTCGCTTTGGGACGTTAAACCCCCATAAACCAAACCAAACCAATAAACTCCGCGTCATATGTATCTTCACGTACCACATCGAGACTGCCCATTATGCAACGATTCCGAGCCTGTCAGATTTTCATTTAGAAAAGAACTCTCTCTGGGTCCACAGAAGGAACCTTGAAAACATTTTCTGAGGACAGTGCCAAGCTGCATTTTAGATAGTCGCTTTTTCGCGGGCAAAAATAGTTTCTTCGAAGCTTCTTTTTTACTTATTAAATTAAAATGAGCAAATAGAGCTAAATGACGTTGAAGCAGACAAGCCCAATTATCGAGCCTAAAGTCTGCACTGCCTACGGGTGTCATTCAATTAACGTGAGAGAGTTTTCGGTGCGGCAAGGTGACATCCATGCAAAAAGGGCACAAATGTCAACTGAACTGGGCGAAAGAGAAGTTTAGACCGACACACCTTTTCCAACAAAGCGTCGGCTTCCACACACGTAAGTGCAATTGACAGCGATTCGAAACACTCACGCACGGTGTCGCGCCCAAGCGGACACTGGCTCCGGTACCGCCTGACACGGGGCCCGCCTTAATTCGGCGTCTCCCTCCCAATTTCTGTTCTGTCAACGGAGTTACGTAGGAGAGAAGAAAGTTGGGAAAGTTGGTTGATATGCATACTGAAAGAATTACGTACGTAGCACGTTTAGTGTAATATTGTGTTTTTGGCTAGTTCCTTGCGAATAGCAGCGGCAATAGATAAATGTAATACCTTAGCGTGTGTACAGCAGCAGAGATGAAGAGAAAACATGAAACAGTCGCTTTTCATGTCTACCCCAATGTTCGGTCGAAGATGAGGCAAACCTCATGCAGTCCCTCTAGATCCTAAGCGCAAAAAAAAACAATGAATAATCAGGTTAACTGAAACCTTTGTGCGGACTGCCCGGTTTCTAATCAACAAGAGTTCAACACTGAAGTGATATACGCTTATGGTCTTCTTCATCCCCTTGTTCTTCATCTCCTTCTTCCAAGAGCCGTGGCCATTGACCAAGGCTATCACCAAACGATAGATCATTTCTTGTTGACGGAGCCGCCTGCTAGAGAATCCGCTACGACAGCTAGGTCTATGTCTGTCAGCTGGGGTTGTTCGGTCTCTTGGTGCTTCCTCCCTTGGGCACAGTAACTGGAATGTGATCTCCGCCATTCAAAACTTCCTTACAGACACTAAACGGCTGCCGTCGTAAGCTCTGCTCTTTCTCATGATCAATATTTCTCTGCAACGAAAGCTTTCCGAAACATGGCATATTAGCCCCGTTCTCTATTTCAGGCACCGATCTCATAGTATTTGTTTAGGTTATTTCAATTCACACATCGGAATTTCTTTAATTTATTACCTAATTATTATTATTTTCATTATTACCATTTCTATTTTCTCCTCATTTATTTACTTGTTTAACATTCTCAGCACCTGTCAGTCGCCGCCTGTGTATTGGCCAGTCCCCCGCAGTGTGTGTGTGCGTCATTATTTTGAGGGCAACAACAACAACAAATGGTCTGCAGTGCGCATTTCAGCTCCGATGGGCGCCACCGCTCAACAATGAATTTGACTGACGAAAATTGTAAACCCTCCTTGATGCTAACAGTCTGCCGCAACGTCATGACCGTACAGGTAGTTTTGCAGAAACAAAAGGCAACTTTTTCCCTGGAGTTCGATCCCACTAGGTGCAAGCTTTCGCCTGGTCTGGTGCCCTAGGGTGAAATGCTTGGACCTTACCTACCAACATGCGTTGTGCCAGGGTAGACTTTGGCCAAATCATCATCTCATGGATACGACGCTTGCAGTAGTGGGAATGCTGTGCCAGGGGCGCCAACCTGCACCATTGTATTATACCTGCTACGTGCTGCTACAAATAGGTGGTTCCTGATTAATGGCGCCAAAAGATTTTCACAGCCATCAAGAGCCGCGGCGAATGCCAGGTGGGGCACGCTACCGCCTGATGTGCACAGACATGACTCTGATTTCTTGTCCTGATGTGTGACGAAAATAAAGACCCACGGAATCCAACTTTGCCCCGTTCCGCATCGTCAAACGATGCAGCAGTGCGGCGGAAGTGTGTGCTTATGCCACCATGCTTCGCGCGTGACGTTCGCGTCCCGAGGCTGCACGATGAATTCAGTTGTTCTTGTTACCCGAACACGGCAGTGTCTGTTACGAATGAGTTGGCTTCTTGTTAGTCCTCCCTTGTGTAGGCAAGGGAGCGTTTTTCGTTGCAAGGTGAGTGCGCGCTACTTTCAGTCAATGAGAAACACGACCTTTTCAGTCCTGCATTGGACGTGTGTCATTTGCGGCATTCGGTAGCGAGGGTGAGCTCTAGTCGGGAAGAAATCGCATGGGCACACAAGCAGGGGAAGTGCGTATTGCCTTTGTGTCAAGCGGCGAAATGGGGCTGAAGAGATTATTCTCAAATCAGAGGCAAAAAATGCGTTCAAGAAGAATCATTTGCAATCTACCGAAGCCGATGAGCAAACTTACCTTGGACTGGCAATAACTTCTCTAAGTAGAAATTCATTCCTTCGCTATGTTGACATTTGTCCGGCTGAAGTTAAGACGGATTTATCGGCGCCAAACAAAATTTTCCCGGCAGTCGTGATGCCTTTTCGGGAAAGGACGGCGTGTAGTGTAGCATCTGGGCCACTCAGTGGCAGTGTCAACGCGTTTTAGCGCAGTAGCCTCATGGGTCCGATGCTGCAGAAAAGGCGGTTTCGCCGTTGGCCGTGAACGCCCGATGGAAGCAAGGGAGTAATAAAATTGGGCTCAAAAGAAAATAAGGTTTGGGCGGGAATCGAACCCAGGACCTTAGGATTGCGAGACGGGCACGCTGCCCGTAGGGCTTGAAGTCTCTTTCAGCTCTACACATGGTGCTTAGAACACTAAAAATGTGTTATATTTACATGGACTAATTACAAGCGCTTTAGGAAACGGCTCTAAAGACGTCTCAAAAAGGCAGTAAGAGAGCACTAACCGGGAGGTAGGGCTGAGCACTTCACCAAGAGAGAATGCCACTCCTGTTCACAGTTGGTTTGGCCATACGCGTCCTTCAGTAGAACAACCATTTGGCAGAAATGAGATTTCGTCCATCATTCTAGTTTTCGATAACCTGTGTAGTACAATACTGAAAAAAAAAACATGAATAGGTTCATCAAAATATTGCACTGCGCTGAGGTATCGAATGGTATCGGAAATCGAATAAATGCGCTTTTTCAAGGTATGTTGCAAGACATCCAGGAACAGAATTGCGTCTTTAAAACTGATAAATCAATGTTTAATTTTTCATGAATATGACATACCCGGCAGTTCACAGATGACACGAAAATGCCCAAGTCTTCAGATCTTAACAGGTAGTGTTTCCGTTGGTAACTTGTGGAAGAAAGCCTTAGTGAAAGGTGAAATTTACATTTCTCGCACCCGCATAAGGACATCATGTCCTGGAAATCTAAAGTACATCAAGCGGTAAATAGGAGAGGGAGTAGCGTCGAAATGAAGTCTTTGTACAAGCGTTTTCGCGACACTGAAAATAAGAACTCTGTTGCAAAACGGACGACCAGAAAACGCACATCAATCTATACCTCGTGCACCAACCGCCATAAAGGAGGAGGTCAGTGAAGTTCGAGGACAGAGTGAATGCCACAAAGCATTAGGTAAATGTGTGCAGAAAGCTCTCGCAGTATTGGCTGCGAACAGTCACGAAAAAACATTAAGCGCGCAACAATCTGCCGCACATAAAGATGGACTAAACCCAGCCCAACCGTGCTGAGAGTCTGTAAATTTAATTACTTCGCATGGGTTCCATGGAAGAACCCAAGACAAAGGTTCCAAAACTCTGTGAAAGCGATGAATAGACGTCCTGGTGCAGTAACTGATTTTCACAACATAATACACTTTTGCTCCTAGAAACAAGTTACAGGCGGTGCCAGATATTGACAGACCATGAGGGACAAGTGTCTGAGTACAGCCGGTACGCGATCTTTCCAGTAGTTTTCACTGTGCTTGCTTAATGGTACGCCAAGGGGGGTACACGCGTTCATTCCACGCCAGCATATTCAGCTGGTGTAGATCCCCACAATCCGAACCACAGACCGCAACTCTAAGAACGGTTCATTTGGGTCCCGGAAATTCTACCAAAGTGCTCAGTGAAGCGAGCAACTTGATCAAGGCTAGGCTTGTGTGCGCAGAAAGAAGCCAGATCATCAGCATAAGCTATTACTTTGAGCTCATTATCTTGGATACAGAAACCTCGAATGGCACAACTTTGCTCATGCATAGCGGCTGTAAGTAGAGTGCAAGCAGAAGTGGCGACACCCCGGTTTTGGACTTAGTCAATGCATTGTGGTCTTCGACTTGGTGAAGTACTGATGCGCACTTGAGTAGTTACGAGTATGCTAATTAGAAATTAGGTCATTGAGTGGGTGGTGTGAACGACAACGCTGACGCGCTCTATACGCGAAGCTTAAGCGTCCCCCAATCTTTTTGCTTGCGTGGCGATTGTGAATTCGGCCGGTCGTGGCGACACTTGTATTTGGTTTCATTCGTAGGTTATGAGAGCTCCGTCTTTAGTGAGAGTGATGGGCACGAGAGAGCTTGTATTTCTCCTCAGACTTGGCTTCACCCTCGCAGTCTCCGGGGACTTCGATTGGGGACGTCTGCGAGAATGCTTCCGGGAAAACAGTACTGGTGGACAAGCTCTGTGGTCGCCTACTTGCGCCCATTGACGGGCTGACTGGGCAGCCTTAGCGCGCCCACGGAGCTCGTGTTGTGTGGCGAAGCTGCTGTAGGACATTAGGAGATAACCGACCTCTTCCCTCTGATTCCCGACCAGCTGCATGAATGTTTACGTTCCGATGAAGGAGGTATTCCGGGGCCTGAAATGGGAAGAGTTAGGGATAAGAGGTAATGGAGAATACCTGAGTAATTTGCGATTCGCTGATTACATGGCCTTGCTAAGCCACTCAGGACAAGAACTACAAAGCATGATTAATAAGTTAGACAGGCAAAGCAGAACGGTGGGGCTAAAAATTAACATGCAGAAAACCAAAGTAATGTACAACAACCTAGCTAGGGAACAGCAGTTCGCAGTTGGTAGCGAGGTGCTGGAAGTAGTAAGAGAATATGTCTACTTAGGGCAGGTAGTGACCGCAGATCCGGATCATGAGAGGGAAATAACTAGAAGCATAAGAATGGGGTGGAGGGCATATGGCAGGTTCTCTCAGATCATGAATGGTAGTTTGCCAGTATCCCTCAAGAGAAAAGTATACAACAGCTGTATCCTACCGGTACTCACCTATGGGGCAGAAACGTGGAGGCTAACAAAGAGCGTTCAGTTTCAGTTAAGGACAACGCAGCGAGCTATCCAAAGAAAAATGATAGGTGTAACGTTAAGAGATCGGAAGAGGGCGGAGTGGGTGAGGGAATAAACGCAGGTTAATGACATCCTAGTCAAAATAACGAGGAAGAAGTGGGCTTGGGCAGGTCATGTAATGCGAAGGCAAGATAGCCGCTGGTCCTTAAGGGTAACGGAGTGGATTCCAAGAGAAGGCAAACGTAGCAGGGGCGGCAGAAAGTTAGATGGGCGGATGAGATTAAGAAATTTGCGGGCATACGGTGGCCACAACTGGCGAAGGACAGGATTAACTGGAGAGACATGAGAGAAGTCTTTGCCCTGCAGTGAGAGTAGTCAGGCTGATGATGATGATGAAGGAGGGTGACCTCACAAGGCGACAATCGAACGGTGAAACTGCAGCTCGGAACTGGAATAGCGACGGCGGGCATTTATACGTTGCTGCACACGGGTCAGTGCGTTCGTGGCGCCACCAATGGGCGCATATTTATGCCGTAATAACTCAGCGGGCGTGCTCGCTGAGCCGCGCCGCTCTCGCATCAATCTTTAGATGCATTATATGCGCAAGCGTACCAGCCTACCCAACTCAATTAGGAGTGGGTGCAAGGTGTCGGCATGCGTGCAGGGTGGGGGCCTTGTAGCGTATTTGCCAGAAAGGAAGAATAATATCCCCTGGAACATGCGCAAAGCGGGCGAGTGACTCAGCTGAGCCGGAAGGAGCGCTGCGCCCTGCTTCTGCCAAGATCCGTGCAGTGAGTTGCCGCTGGGGCAGCCGGCGCGCATGGGCCGAGTCGCATTCGTGATTCTCGTTATTCAACGGGTCTAGCAACAACGCGTCAGTTTCAAGCGCCGACTTTGCTACGGCGGCGCTTATGTTGTGCCATTCGGCAGCAGCTGTGGCTTCATCTCCTGGATATCGGCCCAAAAACGCAGCCTGCATCTGCTACTGTCTGATTCCGGGACATGCTGCGCGCCTTGGCTGCACGCAAGTTTGGCCGCCATTAGGGGCAGCTGCCGCCCGCGCGCGACGAGGCGCTCTTTGAACTTTTCGTCGGCGCCGTGCACGCCTTGTTGGCGATTTTGTTTCTCGCAGCGCGTCGTTTCCGCTATTCATCCGTCCCGGGGGTCGGAACACGGGCGGCGCCGACGGAGGCGAGAAGAAAGGGCGATGAGCACAAAGGGTGACGCCCTCCTTCGAAATGAAGCCACGAATTATCTCCCGTGGAAAAGCCGACTCCTCAAACAACAGCACGCAAGAGTTTTCTCGTCTCGTCAGCTGCTGGCGTTGGGCCCTAGCTGAGAGAGCACCGCGTGATTGCGCGCAGGTGTATATGAATTATCCTGGGCCGCGTGATGCGGCCATAGAACACTAACACACTAAATAGCATCTTGAATAAACAGCGCGAACGACGACAAGGGCAAGAGGCAAGGAAACGGACGACACAGCGCTGCTACTAACAGCTGAGGGTTTATTGCTGATCACACAGGTGTAAATACATAGATGTGTGGAAAGATATACAAAGTTAAAAAAAAACCATAAATGTGACAACAGCAACAGAAGCACACACACTTATGTGTGTGCTTCTTTATTTATTCTGCATTTATGTCATATTTATGGTCTTTTTTTGCACTTTGTATATCTTTGCACACATCTATGTATTTATACTTGTATGATCAGAAATAAACCCTCAGTTTTTAGTAGCAGCGCTGTGTCGTCCGTTTCCTTGCCTCTTGTGCTTGTGGTCGTTCGCGCTGTTTATTCACGATGTTTAACCAACTAGCCCTCCAACATGTGTTAACGAAATAGCAACTTGACAACAAATGCAAAACGAGTTATTTCCCACGATCACCTAAGACCTTCTCCTGCCTTTTTTTGTGGTTGTTGTCGTTGCTAATTCTGACCTGAAAAATGCCGTTCTGATAGCGTAGCTTCAGGACAATCCTGAGCCCATCGAAAGGTGCACTCAAACTTGCCCCTTTTTGACCGCTGCTGCAATAAGTTCCCAAATTTCGGGACCATGATTGTTGGAGAATGGAGCGCAGAACTAAACTTCAACCATTCTTCTTCACATTCTGCCCTCGGCATTATTAATGGAATGCGGTTAATTTTTAACAAGTTCAGATCCACTCATTCCCCGTCACAACTAATGGCTGCCAACCATAACCGTACCTTAGAATCGCGAAGAACTATAGCACGCCTTAAATTTATTTCTACGATGTATGACGGGTCGCTGGAATTTAAAGGACGGCCATACATTGAACCTTACTTGTCACGCGCATCTAGGCTCCGTCACGCTCATAATTTGCTCCTTTCCACGCACGCACCAACTTCTTCAAAAATTATTTTCTTCCTCACTGGAACGGTCTCCCTTCCGCAATTTTTTCCGCTGATAATTTTGAGCAATGACGAGGCGCTACTCATATGCAGTTTGCTTCGTAATCTGCAGGGCTGCTTTTCCCTACTTTCACCCAGTTATCCATACTCTGCCTGTGCCAGTTCGTTTTGTTCCGATTCCGTGAGAGCCATTATTTTTGTTGTCTTTTCGTTTCTGGGCTGCAAGTGTATTTTTGTTATGAATACATAAAGAACATCATTTTGCAAAACTGGAATGCCAACTTGTACACTTTTCTAACGTTTTCCTTTCTCGGTTGCACATGCCAAGCTGAAGAGCATATGTGTTCTTTGTGTTCATGAAAAGGAAATGTTTTTAGAAAAGTGCCTACCTGTTTGGTCTCCTTGAGACAGCAGTATTTCAAGATCAATAAATAAAATAAATAAATAAATGAGCTTTTGTGGTATAGTAAGAAAAGCAATATGATTAGCAGCACTGCAAGGAGCTGCGGCGAAATGCGGCAGAAATTTCATCCAGGTATCCCTTTTCTGTACAGCTCTAAAGCACACGAGGGACATGAACTTTGACACTATGGAATACAATTTCATTGCGACCGACTGCGAGTGCAATATATGACGGATTGCGCTCAATATTTGCGAAGCTCGCATACGGCATTTCAACAAGTAGCGCTCAGCGAGAGTCATCACTTATGTTTTTGTACTCAACGCATTCAGCATTAATTAAGGACACGACTCTCGCATGCAAACATGCTTCCGAACATGCACAACTGCCATCGAATCAGGAGCAGGCTTTCCTACCTTACCAAAAATTCGCGAAAAAGCGCATGAATCAGGGGCAGACTGAATAAGCGTGCACATAAACCGTACGATGGCCATGCTGGCACCAGCTTCGCAAGCAGTGCGCGTACAGTACACTGGGCTCCACACCACAGCGGAAAAGTGGCGAGCCCTTCGTGAAGCCTCGCATACTGCGCTGCACGCAGTTTAGCCGCTATTGCCAGATTATCTAGTTCATTATTTATTTATTCTCCACGCAATGCAGGCAGTCTAAGTCAAGGCGTAACTTGAGGAGTGCAGACGAGCAATATGGCAAAATGTGCGAGCAGCTACGATTAGGGGGGGGGGGGGGGGGGGGCACTCAATTATTGCGACAGCATAGTGCCACCGTAAGCAGTGCAGGGCTCCCTTTGTCCTCGCGGGGATTCCAAGCTCAATTGAAATAGGTCGCGAAGCCGGAGCCTGAATGCGGTCCAGAACCAAGTGCTAGCGACATCAAATTAGTGGTGGAACTAAAGCGCCAAAATGAAATGAGTGGACAAACACAACTAGAAGAGGAAAATAATTAGGACATATTTTGTGCTTCAAAAGCAATTCGAAAACAATTGCAGTGATTCCTTTTTAAAATATTTTAGTTGTGTACATTTTGTTAGAAAGTATAGCGCTTGCTTTGTAAAAATTTTTATGACGGCGTTCGCTCAGAGCAGCGGCAATGGCAGCGGGACGATGCCAAGGTTGACGGTGCTCTGATGTCACACCCTGGTCATATCTTTTGACCATTCTGCTTGCTTTTGTTTGAAACTCGATTCTGCTAGCCCTACTTTTTTCTCGTTGCTTGTTGCTCGAGTTCTTGGTGTGCATCGTTCGTGTACAGTTTCCGCTTTTCCCTTTTGCCAGCGCTTCTGTGTAGTTTCGTTCGGTTGGGTGCGGTTCTGTCGCTTTTGCCCCAAAAGGGCATCGTCTGTGGCCATGGGGCCCCCGTACGCAAAAAAAGAGGTGTGCGGTTCCACGATGTGCGAGCGATAACCTGTCTGGCGGCGTCACATTTCATCGCTTCAGCGCTACACCTGCGACATTCAGTGCGACACCTGAGGCGAGGACGAAGGAAAAAGGCACAACGAGAACTGACTACCTAAAAATAGCGTTGGTGGTCGGCACTCGTCGTGTCTTCTTTCTTCGTTCTCGTGTCGGGTGTCGCGCTGAAGCGTCGCGGCGTTCAGCAGTTTATTTTTCCCGCCAAGCAGCACGTGACGCTGACGTCACGAATATGACTTCACTAAAACACGTGACTTCGACGTCGCGTTTTTGTTTTAATTATGACGTCACTTTTTAGTTGTCCACGCATTTCGAAGACGGCGCTGGCTGCGCACCACAAGCCGCCATGTTTTGAACGTATGGGCTTCTATGCAGCCTACGCTACCATAGTACATCTACCTTGGGGATTCTGCCGTGCCAGCGGAGAGCTCGGCCTTCGCTGATCACGTGGGGCGCAACGTCAGAATTGTCTGACGAAAAAGGTATCTTTCTTGTTGGTTCTATCGCTACTGCGATAAGCATGTTCAAACACGAGCTGTTAGTTCGCGAAGACTACAAGCGGAGGCAGAGTGTAATGCTTTGCCATTTTACCTTCACTTACCAGGTTGGTGATGAAACGTTTCCTTTGGTTTGGTTTGGTTTGGTTTATGGGGTTTAACGTCCCAAAGCGACTGAGGCTATGAGAGACGCCGTAGTGAAGGGCTCCGGAAATTTCGACCACCTGGGGTTCTTTAACGTGCACTGACATCGCACAGTACACGGGCCTCTAGAATTTCTCCTCCAAAGAAATTCCAGCCGCCGCGGCCAGGATCGAACCCGCGTCTTTCGGGTCAGCAGCCGAGCACCATAACCGCTGAGCCACCGCGGCGGCCGTTTCCTTTGGCTGTCCACACATTTTTATTGTTCGTTACTTGTCTCGATTGTTGATCGTGGGAGAAGAGGAAGCACTAGGTTCAGGTTGAAATTTCAATCCGTTCTAGTTGAAAGTTCATTGAAATATAATTAGAACGTAAAATCATTAGCTGCTTCCATGTAACAAGTGTTTGTATGCATCACACAAGGACGCCATTCACTGCGAATAGCGTTGGGAAATAAGTCAACTACCGGAATCCGATCCGATCAGGCTTAAAAGGACACTGAAGCACTTTAAAAAAAAAATCGGGCTTGCAGCCGCATCGTGCAGTTTCTCACGATGCGAGCTGGAATGTCGAACACAAATATGGCAATAAAAAGAACAAATTGTTTCTTTCTTTTTTTTTATCATAAAACTGCAACCGGCGCCGCCTGTGATTGGTCAAGTGGTCGGGATGGCACATTGAGCGCGCCGCTGCGTTGCGTGCAGGTCTCCACGCTGTTGTGAAAGCGATTGTTAATGCTATTTTTGTGCTCGCCTGCAAACAATAGCCCCTTCATTCCACGTATCACCCGAAAACAAAAAAAGACGTTACGAAAACCATTCTACGCCCAGTCCAGGCATACGCCAGGGGCAAAAACGTATGCATTCAATGCGAGAAAGGCGAAACCTTGGTCCGTATTCTCGGAAAAGAAGGGGTGCGAACAATGCTACCACCATCGGACACTTCCTCCCGTGCCCGATGGACAGTCATCCTAAAGAAGAAGTCCAAGCCGTGGCGTACAAAAGCACCCTGCTCGGAGGGTCCGGCGTCATGCTTCGGAGAAACAAAGAACTTCATAAAAAGGATGAAGCAGCACAAAGGTGATTTTAGACAAAGAGCGAGTGAAGCGCGGTGGCGCAGAGAGGCTTGTGACCAAAAATTGAGGGAATTATTCTTCTGCTCCTTGAATCATTCAGCTGACGCGGGGAAACGTCAATCGCTCCCTTGTAACCTTTCCCCCTTCATGCATCCGCGGTTTAATTTTAGTGACCCGGCATTAGTGGCTATTTCGAGGAAAGGAAATGGCGCATTAACTGTCTCGCTTCGCGCTGGACACCGTAGCCGCGCCGTAAGGGAAGGGAGTAAGGTGAGAAAGAAAGAGAGAGAGAGAGAAAAGGAAAGAAAGGAAGAAAGGAAGAAAGAAAGGAAGAAAAAGAAAGGCAGAAAGAAAAAGAAGGAAAGAAAGAGAGAAAGAAAGAAATAAAGAAAGAAAGAGAGAAAGAAAGAAAGTGAGAAAGAAAGAAAGGAAGAAAGTGAGAAGGAAAGAAAGAAAGAAAGAAGGAAGGAAAGAAAGAAGGAAAGAAAGAAGGAAAGAAAGAAAGAAAGAACGAAAGAAAGAAAGAAAGAAGGAAAGAAAGAAAGAGAGAAAGAAAGGAAGGAAGAAAGAAAGAAAGAAAGAAAGAAGGAAAGAAAGAAAGAAAGAAAGAAAGAAAGAAAGAAAGAAAGAAAGAAAGAAAGAAAGAAAGAAAGAAAGAAAGAAAGAAAGAAAGAAAGGAAGAAAGAAAGAAAGAAGGAAAGAAAGAAAGTGGCGCCGTTATGTAGGTCTCTGGAATAACCGGGTGGTCGATTGTACAGCCTTTGTCGAAAGTTTAGTGCCCGGGTGGTTTGCTTCAAAGCAGTATTGTGGCTCTCCTGTAGCACTCATGGAAGCCCTACGCATCGCAGGGAGCAGGACCAAAAATCTTCTTACCGTCAGGAGATCTGAGATGCTGAGGACGCATTACGAGCAAAGCAGTGTGGCCCAGAAGCAAACCCCCTGGGCTCGAAACTTCTGACAAAGGCTGTACGTGTGTTTAAAAACTGCCTCCAAAGAGTTGGTAATATTTCCTCTTCCCGAAGGTGAGTTAAAAAAAATGCGGGAGTCGGGAAGTTTAATTCGATTTAATATGGATAACCGCCGCACGGGACAATAATTCGCAGTTTTTAAGAATGCTCGGAGCGTGCAGATCGAGTTCCCGGGGTAAAAAGACGAGCTCGGAATCCTCTTTAGTGCACCTTTAATTTTTATTTATTTTTTATTTTATTCGAATACCCTAAGGGCCCACTGAGGGCATTACATAGAGGGGGGGGGGGGGCAAATCAGAGCACAATTTTCATCGCTAATTACGTGTGAGAAAGCGAGAACATAACCGCTCCTCATTGACACCCGTTCCACAGGCACCCAAAGTGCGTCCCTTAGACACCCTTGCATGACGGTGCGTTGGCGCAAGTCTCACGCAGAGTCCCGCACTTGTGCGACGGTTTGGAGTCCGCAGTCGTTGCACCAGAAACCGCGGCCTCACCGAATGCGACAGTTGCACGACGCCCGCAGAAACGCCTCAACGGTCTCCTGATGCTACAGCACAGAAGCCATGCTTCAACTTTCCCTCCCACCTTGACGAAGAAACCGAGTATACGTCTCGAAACATCATGTTAACCTGCAAGCACTTGGTTGCCTCTTATTTCTCTCTCAAATTTCCACACCCAACCGGACAGACCTGTTTCGGTGTTTTCGTATTAATCACGTAACTATAGTTAGTGGCAATGGCAGCAACGGGCGGCAGATCACGTTGCTAGATATATGAACAGGTTCGATGCTTTCTTGCTCCGACGTGTGAAATCCCATGAGATTCCGTGCCAACTTTAGAGGACATAGTTCCGCAGCTCTCCTGAGCAAAATTTTTTTCCACCCTTGATGCAGCATCCGGATTTTGGCAAATAAAGCTAACTGAGGAAAGTTCCAAAATCTGCACTATGAGTATGCGCCGTACGGGAGATATCGCGTCCTCCGAATGCCCTTTGGAATACTATCGGCTCCGGAAATTTTTCAAGCTGCAATGCACCGCTTGTTAGACGGCGGCCTGCCCAGTGTGGACGATATACTGGTCTGAGGAAAGACAAGAGACTGCAATCTGACGCGTTTGCTGACGCGCTGCACAACCTGCGACTTAACCTCAAAAAATGCACTTTACTACAGACTGAGGTTCGTAACTTGGGACACATCCTCACGACACAAGGTCTGCGCATCGACCCAGAGCGTGTGCAGGCCATCCTGGAAATACGGGAGCCTAAAACCAGTAAGCAACTGCACATATTTTTCGGCACAGTCAACTTTGTACAGCGTTTCATTCCCAACATGTCAGTCTTGACCGAACCGCTTAGTACGTTGTGACACACTGTGAAGCCGCTGGTAAGCGCAGCGGCCGTTCACTTCGCCACGGTCAGCGGGCACGCTCCGCTTGCTCGAAACGCCGTTGAGAGCGCTGCAATTTGGTAGCACACGAGCAAAGTCACGTGGTATTTTTTTTTTCATATTTCGCGGGCTTTCTTTAGAAGCCGGAAAAAAAGAACCCCGTAGGAGATACGATGCTACAATAAAATGGATCGGTTGTTTATAAACCTGCTCTACGACCTAACGTAATGTTCTTGGCACTAAAATGAATATTTGAACATTTGCATAAGTCATCTTCGTTAATTAACTAATTAAGCGCAATGAAAAAATATTCTGAGGAGCGCCACATGATAGCAAACAATGTATCGTTGGTTTCAGCTGGCTGCAGTTTACCGCTTTTTTTAAATCCTTGGTTCAGGTTACGTGAAACACCCTGTAGGTGAGGACACTGTGGGGGCGGCTCACTAGCCGCAAGCGACCAGATAAAGTGCCAGCCGTGTTCATCCGAACCGGGCCGCTGATCGCAGCGCCAGTGTCGATGAAACTTCGCCGGGAGAAAGAAAACATGAATGAACTATCTCGTTGCGATAGCGACCATACGGATATCGTTTACGTCACGAGAGCCCTTCGCATGGCATGAAGTGTTCCTTGCGCTGTCACCAGCTGCATCGTCGTGGCACTTTAAGCAACCTGAGTGCGGTCCACGGCGGTGCGGTTTTACGCCAATGCTTCCCCAGCCGCACGGTGGTGGTCGGTAAACTGCAGCAATGGGCCGCAAGTGCTTTGTTGAAAACTGCAACAGTGGCTTTCAGTGCATCAGCATCTTTCAGTGCAATCACGGTATTTTATTTTCAATGTTTTGCTTAAACTTACTGAAACCGCTACCTACCGAGCGACAATGAGCAAACCTTTTGGTAAACTGTACAATGTAACTGTTCTGATGGCATACATTGTTAGCAACAGCTTCTGATTACGAAAAAAAGTATTTCGGGGTTGTCGTTCCCAACTATCAGCCAGTAAGATGTGAGCGATTTTATTGCCGTTGTAAGTATAAGAAAAAATACTTAAATGCAGTGCGACGAGTTAGTGGCATGGGTTGGAAAGGCAAGACCAGCAAAATTCACTAACGGAAAAGTAAGGCGCAATAAAATGTGGTACGAATGAAATGCGTAGCCAAATGTAAATAAAAATCCTTACATTCATCTCGTTTCAGTGCAAACTGTGGCACAGTCAAGGTTTGAGAGCACCCTTACATCAATGGCAGAAGCGAAGACCAGAATAATTTGTTGGTGGTGTGTTAATACTGTTAAGATTAATGGTTCCTTACGCCTTACAGCGCGTATGTGGTGGAGTGAGGAGCATATTACCCAACAATTCAGTAATGCCAGGACCGGTGTCCCGATGTTTTGCGCTGTTCCGTCTCAAATTGAGTAATGGTTATTTTATAGTAGGTGTTCTGGAATGTTTCACTTTTAGTTAGCGTAAATTGAAGCAAGGCGATTGCTAAAAACATACCATGAAACATATGCGTGCTTGAGTGAGCCATTGGGAGAAAGACGAACAAAACTCATCCAACTGGGGGGCAAACCAAGAGCAAGCAGACGACTGACCAAACGAATGGTGTAATGAGCAAGCGCATGGAAGTGCGAACGAGCGACGCGCACGAAAGCTATAGTAAATGTTGCAATGATTTAAGGAACGAACTAACGAGCTAACTGGCGAAGGAACGAGCAGTGCGCGCCGCAGGCAAACGAATGAACGGGCCAACTCACCATGCAACGAGCCAAAGGTCAAGAGAACAAAAAAGACGAGCGATGGTTATATGCTCGTTTTATTATGGCGCCGGCACCTATTCGTGCGGCAGGTTCAAAACACCCGCCAGGACTCATCGCCGCCTTCGCCTTCAACTAAACCAGCGCGAAGCCGCTGCTTCACAAAACTGCAGTAGGCAGCGAAGCGGTGCAGAAACAAAGCGGCAACAGGTTTTCATCGGCAACAGGTTTCGGGAAAATGGCGTTCACAAAGCGCGCATTCCCCGTAGAAAAGCATTGCCTCTAACTACAGCCACCGAGTGAACAGCCATCTCGTGGCACTTCTGGAAACTAGGGGACTTTACCTGAGAGCGGCGCGGGCCGCTGTGTACTCACCTATATATACCTTCCACCGTGGGCGGGGGATATTTGAGCGCCGTGCATTCAATGGGTGATTGCGTCGGTGCTTTAGCCAAAATCGAAAAAACAACTTCACGGATGTGATCAACAATGAGCCTACATCAGAACCGTCATAGGTTAGCACATCTGAAAACCGCATCACTGTCCCGTTAAGTCGAAGCGGACCTCCACTTGCTTTTTTTTTTCGAAATGACGAAAAAATAGCGATTGAACACTGGAATGTGATCGGATCAGATTACGCATGAGCTTCCTCAATTAGCGACGGATGTAAAATCACGGGAGGAAGTAATTTTGTTCCTCAGTAATGAAATAAATGTCTAAAGCGTGGGACTTGAAACGGTATGAGTGTGTTTGAAACAACCATACCGGCAGATTCGCATTTAGTGTGTAGCTGTGGCACAATTTTTGTTTCTGCCTTCCACGCAGGATTTCAAATGAACAACTCAATGTTTAAACTTATGGCAATGAGAAATGAAGGAAGGCAGCAAAGATGGTGGGAGCGGGGTGAAAACTATACCAGGTCGGTGCGCGCTCCTAGCGCACGCTTTCGGAAGGAAGCGGTCCATGTGGAACCAAGGTGAGCAGCGCCTGGCGCTAATGGGCACCGCAGTCATCCGACATCTGGGCTCTGCGGGCGAGTTAGCCTTTAATGTTTGTGCGGCTTCACGTGGGCCCCTGGTGCGGACGAGGCCTGTCGTTCAGGTGAGGTTAGGAGGCTGTACGAAACTGAAAACGCTCGGCCATCGACCGGTCATTACCTTAATAGACGCACCTCTCAGGCCCTGCTCGGTGCGGCGCCGCCCAGTGGCACGCATGCGCGAAACTGCGCCGCACAAACTTTCCAGAACCGCGACGGGCGTTGTGCAAGGCACAGAGTCTCGGCGAGCAAGCAACAGGAAACCCTGTATGGTGGCGGCAGCCTCGTTTCATTCGTCTCCCGTGTCCTCGACCGCTCTGATGCGACTCTGCCTTCACGCTTTCCACGCGCAAATTGCATTCTCGCCTGATCCATCCATTGCAGCAACACGTGAAGTTGGTGAAGATTCAAACTGGTAAAACAGCGCGACCAGAAGAAAGGAAGCCTGCAAGACGAGGAGCTCGCCTTTCTTGGCGATTTCTGAGCGTCGCGCTCGTCTGTGTTTAGTTTGTATCTTCTTACACATATCATGTAGTATGGCTGTTAGTCTTCCTTTATATACGCCAGGTTTAGCGTATAAAGCCCTAGTTGTGAGTCATCGCTTGTCCTCTGTTTTCCTTTGCTCGGGTCCGTCGCTTTACCAGCCAGCGTAGTGCCGTTTCGCGGAAGCCGGCCTCTGTATATGCACCGGCTTGAGCACCACGTATGCCAGACAATTCCGGAATTCTTCAGTTAGGCCGCGATAATGTACCGTATTTACTCTCGTAATGAACACACCCCGTCTATTGGCGCGCAGTCTACTGATGATGATAGTGAATGCTATGTAGCGCCCCTTTTGAACAGCGAAACAGCTACGCAAAAATATAGCGCCATCTTTGGAATCTATAGACTACTATATCTCAGTTTACAGGACGAACAGCCAGTAGAAAGGTTCCGCGAGGAAATCCACACCTGGTGGGGTTACAAATAGCTGCTCTGTCAGATCTGCTATTTTCATGGAGGAAGGAAAACTCAGCTGAAGCCCCTCCCAAACAACACCCTGGGAGAAAAGTGTGGAGGAAATCACGTGGTTTTCCTCGATCGGGAGGCCATCTTGTCTTGGCAACGGCGCCGTAGTTGCTGTTCACTAGCCGGGCTGCAGCACTTGCGGTGCGGCGTACTTTCCTCAACTGCTCGAGTTTATGTTTTTGCTCGTGCTCACGGCCTGACGTTGGCGCCGTTCACTCGCATCTCAAGGTGGAATCGAGTGGAAAACTCTCGTTGTTGCAAGCACGGATCTGAACGCGCTCGGGGGCAATGATCGCACGGGCGTTTCGTCTACTGCGGCACTGCTCGGAGCCGTCGGGAGACCGCCCCTGCTCACTGAGGAGCATTCGCGCTGTTGGTTCACCACTGATTCAGTACCGCGGTACAGAACTGTGCGTGCAGTGTGCGTGTGCCATTCGCGCTCCCGCATCCACCGCCAGTGAAACCTCGTTGCTACTTGTCCGCATTCTTACAACGCTCCAACGATTGTCACTGGTGTTTATTATAATATAACTGCCATTTTTTGTTTTTCGACGATTGCGCTTGTTTGAGCGGCGGGGGCCATGACGTGGGCGGAGAGCGATACTGTAAAGGAAGCAGCTGCGCTCTCTTTGCTCTTAGTATACAGAAACTTTGTCTACGATAAACCGGACGTAAGCATACCAGCATATTTCGCCAAGTACAGCCAGGAATGACCCAAGGGATGCATACCTCCCCCATCGAAATAATTAAGATGCAGGCAAAAGCGGCGAAAGACACTGCGTACCATGGCGTGCTACCGCAGTCAGTGAAAGTTTCTTCCCGCGCTTACCGCAGTTGCGATAGGCGCCTTCGTCTAATGCTACTTGATTATGGCCACGCAAGGCCAACTTGTTTCGTTCGAACAAGAGAGCGGGGATGACGCGGAGACGACGCGGCACAGAGCAATACCTGGAAGCAGCCGAATGTCTCGCACGAATATATTGCGAGGTCTGGCGTACTTGAACAACGGCCAGAAACCATTTAAGAGCCACTCGCACTGTGGTCTCTCTTTGGGCCAGCTCCTTCGATGGGTTTGAAACGCGCGCGCAATCACGCACGCCGGCGGCACGAGCGCAGCTGCGGAGCAAAGGAAACAAGAGCCCGCCCGGACAACATGGCGCCGAGCTCTATTGCAGCTACAAAAAATGTCACGTGATGGCCTCTCCTCTTGTTTCTCTTATGGCTACTTTAAAGAATGCACTAACTTGTTGCAACTCAGCTTCGCGGTTTCAACTAATTAACCGCACGTGGTGACTGGAAGAGAACTGGTGCTTAAATAATTGCAACGTGCGGTCTGGAGCACCGTCATGTCAAGCTTCTCTGCTTAGCGGGCGTTTCTTTTCCTCGACATATCGTTGTCACGGTGATTCTTTAGTTGGCTTCCTTCCTGCCGCGAAGGCGCTGACGTCGGCAAAGGCTGTATACGGAAGCTTCCTACCCCTGGCCCCCTATCGTTGAAATCGGCTGAGGCCTGAGGAGAGAGACTTTAATGAATACAGGAGGTGGTATGATGGTTTGGTTTGATTTATTAGGGTTCAACGTCCCAAAGCGACTCAGGCCATGAGGGACGCCGTAGGGAAGGGCTACGGAAATTTCCACCACCTGGGGTTCTTTAACGTGCACTGTCTTGTGTAAGTGATTGTGCGCAGTGGCCGCTCGCGCGCACTTATTTTCGGACAATGCTTGGACATTAGCGCGCGAGCGGCGCGAACTTGATTACTTTTGTATTTTGTAAATAGTGTACAAAGCTCTACCCTGTCCTTTCTCGCTGTCGCTCCCCTCTATACTTCTCCTCACTATCCTCTCCCTTTCCCTTTCGTTTCCGCCGGCTGCAGCTCGGGTGCTTAAGATATTAGATAGCAATTGCCGCGGCCGGCAACACTCTTTTGCTTCACTTTTTATTTTTTAAATAAACCACTACCACCGCCACCACTGACATTTCGCACATTACACGGGCCTCTAGAATTTCGCCTCCATCGAAATTCGGCCGCCACGGCCGGGATGGATCGAACCCGCGTCTTTCGGGTCAGCAGCTGCGGCGGGTTGGAGGTGGCATGAGTGGAACGGAGTGGAACGGGGTGGCTCTTTCTGTTGTCAGCGATGCCATTTTTACAATTCACAGCCGGATGCCGCGTCATCCGTTCAGTGTAAAGCGTCTCACAGATTCCGGGATCCAGCCTACTCGGTGCGAAGTTCATGACAACTAATCACGCTACTGACATCGAACTTTTTGCGCATCATCCTCACATCATCCTCCATCGATTACAACCATTCGTTTGATCGTACATCTTCTGGGAACGCAACAACTGCTGACGACACGTTTTGACGACACCACCCCGCTGACATAGCCAAGTAATGCTTTCGCATTAAGACAGCGCTTACACGAGACAGAGGAGAGATGGGACGCGACCCTTTCTCCCTTAAGGGCTGTTTTTCGCGACAAGACAGTGGCGTATGCAGCAAAGGCAAAATTGCGAGGCTAGTACGCAGCCCATAGTGCATACAACTCCTTGGCGAATACGTTTCATTACGACTGTGTGGAAATGAGTGAGTGTCTCGCTAGAAAGAAAGGAATCTTTTGAAACAGAGCTCATGATGAGACTATGCTTTCGCATTCAGAGCAAGTGGGCAGTCTTAAGTGCACTCCGTATTTTTTTCTTCCAGGTGCGATCATGTTTCTTTTGGTGATTCCTGGATCCTTAACATCTCGGCTGCTGACCCGAAAGACGCGGGTTCGATCCCGGCCGCGGCGGCCGAATTTCTTTGGAGGAGAAATTCTAGAGGCCCGTGTAATGTGCGATGTCAGTGCACGTTAAAGAACCCCAGGTGGTCGAAATTTCCGGAACCCTTGTGGGCGATTTCTCTGCGCGGGGATGCACAGGCATTGACTTGAGGCGGGTCTTCGTAAACCCTGTTTCACATGCCAGCGAAAATGCTAGCGAATCCTGTCGCCGCGGCGGAAAAACCTGTTTTGAGTCGTCGCTGCGACGAGCGGCGAGGTTTCAACAAGTTGGAAATTTTCGCTGCGACGCGCCACTCAATCGCTCAGTCGCTTGCGTGTGAACCGGCCTTAAGAAAAAGGTAGCGGCGCGGGATTTGATTGGGCCCGCGAGCGGACCCTACACCCTTCACTACAGCGTCCCTCATAGCCTGAGTTGCTTCGGGACGTTGAACCCCCATAGACCAAACCTTAACATCACAACGTTATTCCTTCGAGTGCGATGTTCATAAGCTGCCCGTTTTTTTTTCCTGTTCCGCTGCGGTCGACACGAGACGCGGCGCATTTTTGAGCTTTCTTATGTTTTCGTTATTTGATTTTTATAGATTCAGTGGTTCGCCACTGTTTGGGAAGTTTCTCGTGTATATAAGTGCCTCATCGCTAGCGATTACACGATTCAATTCTGACAAGATTTTTTTTTACCATTTCTTCATTTCCATCATGGTTAGGGCTCGTTGCAACAAGAGAAGAAGAAGTGCTTGCTCGCATTCAGTAATAATGGGAAGACGCCTTCGAGGGCCGTAACAATCACCATTTCATAGCGACTCGTCCTATCTGAACCATTGGCTGTGCAATAACCAACCTGAACAGCCACCCAGGCGTAATTAGAAATTATACCCAGAGGGATGCTGGTTTAAAGGGGGAAGCTTCATAGTGCTTCCCGATACCGCGATTGGAAACCTGGGGTGGCACCCATGGTAACACCTGTTTACCTCGTCCTCAAAATGACAACAGCGATAGATGAACGGTTCCACGTGCATGTCCAGTTAGACCGGTACCGTCGAGACTTGGCAAAATATGCGTAGCGAGCAGTACATGAGCCAGTTGGACCCAAACGGACGCTGCCGTGCCCTCCTATAAAGGAGCGAGACTCTCTCCAGTCGGCTTCACCGACAGCAGCGGCGAGGAAGGTCGGGGGCCAGCTGACAGGCACGTATCGCGCCGTGGTCAGCTTCCGTTTTTCTTTCGACGATGCAGCTTCTCAGCTCGCTTGTGATACTGCGCACCGTTTCGCGCTTCTGTCCCCACCTCGAGGTGTTGTAACTTTAAATCCGGCGCCTGCTTTCGAATATGCATTTGTGCTGCATTGAAACTCGACGCCACTGCGGAGAGGGGAATGGCGCAGTAGAAGATAAAACTTTTAGAGCCCACCTTTAAAGTACATCTCGCTGGCTGCACAAGATCAGAGGCTTTCCCGATGGGCTGATTTCGATGGTCCGGCGCAATCTCTCTCTTTTTTTCACGTTTGAAGAATGTGAAGCTTCCGCGATTTCCCCTCCGGCTGTACTTGCAGCGTGAGAGACCCGGCGCAGCTCTATCGGTTCTCCTCGACCAAGCCCCCAATTATCATCGCAAGTTCTTGCGACAAGTGCCTCACTCTGATTCCGAACTTGTACGCCGCTTGACGAAGGAAGAAGTGAAGGGGCGTATTCGTTTACGGCACACTAGCGACACTTGTCTGGCCTCCAGCGGCACGTCGCGTTTCGGTAGCACTACCTCCGCTCCTGAAAAACAAAAACCGATGAGCACAGCTCACATTGGCCTTCTCCGGATGTTCGAGCTCAGCTGCAGGCTCAAAACCCTTCCCACTCAAGTCTTTTTACGTGTATGTGGGAGGCTTGCATGATGGAAGGAAAGCAATAAATAAGCGAGAGGGCGTTTGTGCTGGGCGAGAATGTGTGCACGCACTGCGCGGATGCGCCAGTGAGTAGCCGTGTTGTCACAACAACCACGACTGCGAGCGAAGCCCTCGTATGCGGTGAAAACTTATTTTCGCTGCGTCAATCGTGTTTTTCCTCCCCTTAGGTGGCTCTTCAAATGTTAGCCCACGCTGTTCCCATACAGAGGTGCAGAAGAGACATAGTTCGCTTGCGAAAGAGACGCGCAGCAGAGTGCTGGTGGCTATGAGCCAGAGCTAATAAAAATTCGTAAAATAGAGCCGAAAAGGAAGACAGTGAAGCCATCATCGCCTCCTTTCGGTTTTCTTGTTGCTCTGTCATCACGCTTGCTTCCTGGCGCATCGCTCCCCTGTGGGTTTAACAAGACGCCCCGCTGTACGATTTTACGTCTGCTCTATTTTTTTTCTCTCTCTCTTTTTCTGTGCACCCGAGTGCAAACGAAAAGGGCTTTATCCATAATTCAGTATTCAGTACGCAGTGCTAAATGCTCAGCTTGTTCAAGATTTTGACATATGAAGAAAGGACCATTTTACATCTCCGAGACAAAATGTTGCGCTTGATCCTACCAGCTTAAAAAGCAAAACAAAAAAACACTTACTAAAGATTGCATTGGATTGTCGGGGTTTAACGTCCCATAGCGACCTATGCTATGAGAGACGCAGTAGTGAAGGAATCCGATAATTTCTACCACGCGGGGCTGTTTTACGTGCACCAGCTGACATCGCACAGTACACGGGCCTCTAGAGTTTCGCCTCCATCGAAATTCAACCGCCGCGGCCGGGATCGAATCCGCGTCTTTCGGGTCAGCAGCCGAACGCCGTAACCACTAAACCGCCGCACGCGGCCAGTTGCAGAAGATTGTACCTACGTTTTGCGCGGTACAAAAATGTTCTGTCGACACAATCAGTACGCATACCCCAGCTGAACAACAAAGCTAATCACGCTTGTTAACCCATGGTAGCTTTTTAACGCGAGAGCGTGAAGGATGCCGTTCAGCGGAGGAACCGCCCTAGTTGTTGGCGCGTCGAGAAAATTGGAATGGTCCAGAGGGCGCCACAACCACATGACTTCGCGCGGGTAATTGAAATACCCCACAATTATCACACATTACAACAGTGATGATATCATTACACAATTCCTCATTGGTCTGCAGAGTCGTGACGCCATTGCGCCACCATTACGTAGTGCCTCTCACGGAAGAAAAGCAACTGCGCCGAGGTGAAAAAATGTCGAGTCGGGGCTGGAACCCCTGCTTCTTAGGTCGAGAGCCGGGCGTGCTGCCCCTCGAACGGCGAGGAAGTTCAACTTGGTTAAAGGGACGCCTTGTGTGTCTTGTAATAAAAAAAAGAATAAAATAAAGAACAGTGTCAGCCGCCGCGGTGGCTCAGTGGCTATGGTGCTCGGCTGCTGGCCCGAAAGACGCGGGTTCGATCCCGGCCGCGGAGATCGAATTTCTTTGGAGGCGAAATTCTAGAGGCCCGTGTGCTGTGCGATGTCAGTGCACGTTGAAGAACCCCAGGTGGTCGAAATTTCCGGAGCCCTCCACTACGGCGTCTCTCATAGCCTTAGTCGCTTTGGGACGTGAAACCCCATAAACCAACCATAAACCAACCAAAGAACAGTGTCCGCGTCTGCGAAGTGATACGCAAAGAGGACGGCAGGCTAAAGCTATCGCGTCATACCTACTGCATATGGTAGTAAACTGCATCTTGAATGTCTATACCTAATGGCCGAGCAGATACTGCGATTTTACATGAGATACGCTTAGGAAGAGGCTGAGCTGCGCATAAAAAACGACTAGGAATGAAACGTTAGCTGCTGGTCAGAATATGATGCGAATGCAATGATTCATTTGCAAGGCAGAGCCTCTCAAGTTGCAGCTACAGGCTATACACACTGACACCTGAACACATTCATAAAATACGAATCATCTAAGGGAATAAATTTTTCGGTTCGCTATAGCTACCACAGGTGGTTTATACAGTAGGGTATCGTAAATCTTTTCTGCTTACATCTGCAGGCACGCTGCGGAGAGCGCGAGTGGAAAGACGAAATAGACATTCCCATAGTTTCCAAAGGTAAAAACTTGCGCAAACAGTAGAAGAAGAAGGAGACGGTACAACAGGACAGAGCGCAAACTTCCAACTGGTTTATTTAGGAAACTGTACCTACATATATAGACAGGTGAAATCACATATATACATATATAGACAGGGTATATGTAGGTACAGTTTCCTAAATAAACCAGTTGGAAGTTTGCGCTCTGTCCTGTTGTACCGTCTCCTTCTTCTTCTACTGTTTGCGCAAGTTTTTACCTTTGGAAATTATGAACCAACTCGCCCAGAAGAAAGTACTTATTGAACATTCCCATAGACTTGTCTGTATACAGTCAATCTGGCGTGTTGACCTCAAAACAAACGGGAATTAGTTATTCCTGTCACCTTGCGTTTAGAGGGCGGTGTGCAAAAATCTAAGAGTAGCGATCGACTTGCATCCAGAGGCTATGAATTGACAAAAGCTGGATTTCTGATGGACTTGCCTCTATAGACAATCTATAGACTCCGCATGGACGAGTCTTAAAACACTCAGTTGGCTATCTCCTGTAGAAAGTCTGCAGACGATGAATAGACAGAAGTCTGAAAGACACCCAATTGACTTTTAAGGCGACGCGTCGGCAGCAGTGTCGACAGACGCGTCGGCAGATTTGTCCGCCTTTCGGCGTCACTGCTTAAAAAGAATCTGCGCCGAGGGTGGGGAATCGAACCAGTGCCTTTGGCATTTGAAGCGGAGACGCTACACTCCGCCACGAAGGCTCAAGGTTAGAGCATGAATTATAGTGAATGCATGGATTTCATAAAGTGAAAGGAATACAGTCATGAAAAGGTAAAATAAAAATAAAAAATAAATAACGATACAAACAAAATAATAAGATATGCAAATACAAATTAAAGAAAGAATAACAATAAGAAAAGGAGCAAAAATAAAAAAATATGAAAAATAAAAAGTAAATAAAAACAAACAGTGCGCCAGGAAACGCTTTCGCCTTGCAGCACTTTAGAGAGCCAAAGTGCCCCCTAAATTTTTGCCTACAGACAACAGATATAAATCTGAAGGATTTTCTTCTTCTACAGAAGGTGTAGAGACTATGAATAGACAAAAGTGTCAGACTCCGAATCGACTTTCGCCTGGAGATGCTCTAGAGACTATGAATTCATAGACAAAGCTGTATATGGGCTCCCAGTCGACTTTTGTCTATAGCCTGCGGGGCATCTAAAGGGAAATATCTAACAAACTTTTAATCGATTTTTTTCGATAGACTCTGAATGGACTCTCAATAGACTCGTGTATAGACAGCCTATACTATACTATCTATAAGCAAATATCTGATAGACTTCCAATAGACTCTTGTGTAAGACAGTCTACAGACAGAATAGACAAAAGGAAATATCTACTAGAAGGCCATTTAATGGATAAGAAGTCTATAGAAAGTCTATAGACCGTTTTTTATTGGGGTAAGGCTGCAGTTTGGCATTCTACGCTTAAAATGCAGCCAGCCGGGACCGAGTGGTAGCTGCAGTAAATGCGCCGTCCAAAACTGTGCGCCAGCAGCTTTCTTTTGTGCAAGTTTTACACCGCCAACCTTCAGTGGGACGTGTGGCGTCGTCTGCAGCCGCGTGCATTTATGACGTCAACATCACATGACCCGTGAGCGCGCATTTTCTCAGGCACCCGCTGCCGTGACAGAGAAGATGGGTTGTCCGAATTCCGTTCTTTTTATCATCAAACCAATGTCACGAGTTTTTGTTTTCCTCTTCCACCGTATGAAATGAAAACCTCTGTTCCCGTCTGCCCCTGCCAATACACGGAGTGCAATAGACCCTTTAGAAAATTCAGCGCCATCTGGTGTGTGGTGCGCAAACCGCGGTACCTCCGCCATTACTTGGGCATACGCCTGCCGGTATGCGCTCGGGCCAGATTGAAAAGCACAGCGCCCGGCGAAGCCACAACAAGCTCAATTTTCTTGTTTCTGTGTCCTAGCCGTGTTCCTTGACATTGGCTCTCTGCACCAAGCTATAGTCGCGATCCCGGCATGCTGCTGTGTGCCTTTCTGCAGCCATGCAGCGCGGCGAAGAGACGCGCACGGAAACAAGCTGTGTTTCCAGAGCACGGAGCGCACGGAGTAGCTGCATGCTTCTTTCTTCTCGTCCGTGACCTGTTCGTTTTCACATTAAAATAAATGATATAAGTATTGAAAGAGCAGCGAAAAGTTCCTTCTACCGTGTGGCCGCTCCGCTGTATAGTGAGCACAAAAAATAAAGGTGCCACCTTCGGCGCACTCGAGGACATGCATTCCGATGCTGGCGACTGTTTCGGCGCGTCACAAAATCAAAACGTAGCTCAAACGCGCTTGTTTTGGATTTTCAAGCATCCACGCGTCCATTCATAGAGAGTTCCGTGTGCGCGAAAAAGAGCACGACGATGCGGCGTGGCGAGGAGCGCCGTCGTTCTCTCCGTTGCGAGCATGCAGCAAACGACGGCGACATAGGCGGAGTGCAGCAGCAGCAGCTTTGTGTTTTCGTTCGGTCAGGGCCTATGCACTCTGGCTAAGGCAGGAGACACGTCCGGCAACACGCTCCGGTCGCCGCTTCCGAACTGCCACACCACAGCAAGCAGGGACACACGCAGCGGCAAGCACTGCTGCGCCGCTCTGCCCAAGCTCCGCCCACAACCGGTGTCGCACTTCGCCGCGGCGCAGCAGTGCCTGAGCGCTGCTTGGCTTGGTGTACAAATATTGCAAGAAAAAACGGCATCGCCTTGTTATCAGAAAGACTGCCAGCTATACTCGAGCGGCGACAAAGCATGCCAGCTGATGTTGCGAGCTTTCGGCAACGGCACCGCTCGTGGGCGCACCGGGCGAAGAGCTCTGCGGCTGCCTGTCTGCCGTGGTCGTCGCTAGGCCTATAGAAGAACTCTAGTTTGGGCTAGTTGGTTCATGATTCAACAGGAAAATGGCGCAAAAGACGTGGACAAAAGAGACAAACATGACAGGACCAGCGCCAACTTACAACTGAATTTTATTTCGCACCAAACCCGCCTTTATGTAGGCCAACACGCCCTAACATCCGTGTAATCACGCACAGGCAGTAGAAAAGATCACAGTAAGATATCTAGCACATGAAGCGCAATAGCGACCACGTAACATACTATCATGGCTAAAAAAAACAAAAAAAACCAACAATAGTATAGCAAACAACACTAAAATGGTCATGGCCAAGCAACTCTTCAACACCAAAAACGATACACACTCATGAGTGATACCAGATGACCAACAAGAAACGTGGAAAAAGGTGAAGAATGAAGCGTTAAGACCAAAGCAGTGTCAAAGGTAAAAAAAAAAAAAGGTTGAAATGGATGAAGAGTGCAAACCTTAAAAATTGGAAACCAAAAACCAGCAGCCACATGAATGATAACCGATGACCGACCAGAAAACAGATGGACGCGAAGCTGAGACCAAAGTCGGCGTCAAAGGTATAAAAACGAGAAAAAAATTGGAAACGAACAACCAGCAGCCATATGAATGATAACCGATGACCAACAAGAAACATGAAAAAGGATGAATGCGGAGCTCAGACCAAGGTCAGCGTCAAAGGTGTAAAAAACGAGAACAAAAACCGCGCAAAAAACCGCACATCGTCAAAAAAATCGTCAAAAATTGCAACGCAACCAATGCCAAAGGAAAGAGCGTGCACAACAAAACAAAACGAAGAGCCTACAGAAAACTTTATAGAAAAGTGTACTCCTCGTTGCTAAGCGTAATGGATGGCTTGCTGACGCATCTGCTCCCTTCTTTCCTGATGTAAAAGGCTTCGACCACCTCTCTCTCAAATCTGTCCTTCCCACTCCTCAAAAAAATAGTTTTCTCGAACTCCGGACGGCAACCCCTGCAGGCTTTGCAATGATCCACTAGAAAGCTTCCTTCGTTATTCTGCAGATTCCGGCAGTGCTCGCTGGCTCGCTCATTAAAACATCGACCAGTTTGGCCAATGTAGCTGAGCCCGCAACTTAAGGGAATCTGGTAAACAACCCGCGTCCTGCACCGTGTGAACTTGTTTTGATGTTTCACAGTACAAGCCGGTTGTTTTTTCCCGTTAGTCATTGCGCAAAGCTTAGAAAGTTTGCAGGGGGCTGAGAATGCGACCTGAGCATTATGTCTGCCTGCTACTTTTTTAAGGTTGTGTGAAACCTTGTGGATATACGGTATTACTGCCACACGGTTGCGTGAAACCGGATCTTTGCTTTTAGGACCTTGCTTCAGCTTCTGCAGTATGGCTTCACACACGGAAGTAACCATACAAGAGGGGTATCCTGCTACTTTTAACCGCTGAACTTGAGCACTGAAACTGGACGAGACCATATGGGGGCATGATTTGTTCAAAGACGCTTGAAAGGAGTTCGAAACAATTGCCCGCTTCGCAAGCTTCGAATGAGCACTGTCAAAGGGGAGCAAACCTTTCTTTGAACGCGGATTGTACATCCAACACAAGCCATCTTTGCAAAACCGTACCCTAAGGTCCAAGAACTGGAGTTCGCCATTTGTCGGGACCTCCTTAGTAAAACTGAGGCCTTGGCTGTGTTCTGAAAACACGGACATAGTCCTTGCGACCGCAGCGTCTAGCTCATGCTCAGAAGTGTCTTTAGAAGTGTCTTTTTTTTTTTTACACCTTTGACGCTGACCTTGGTCTGAGCTCCGCATTCATCCTTTTTCATGTTTCTTGTTGGTCATCGGTTATCATTCATATGGCTGCTGGTTGTTCGTTTCCAATTTTTTTCTCGTTTTTATACCTTTGACGCCGACTTTGGTCTCAGCTTCGCGTCCATCTTTTTTCTGGTTGGTCATCGGTTATCATTCATGTGGCTGCTGGTTTTTGGTTTCCAATTTTTAAGGTTTGCACTCTTCATCCATTTCAACCTTTTTTTTTTTTTACCTTTGACACTGCTGTGGTCTTAACGCTTCATTCTTCACCTTTTTCCACATTTCTTGTTGGTCATCTGGTATCACTCATGAGTGTGTATCGTTTTTGGTGTTGAAGAGTTGCTTGGCCATGACCATTTTAGTGTTGTTTGCTATACTTTTGTTGGTTTTTTTTTGTTTTTTTTAGCCATGATAGTATGTTACTGTTGTGTCCCCTTATTGCTTTTGTGTGTGTGCGCCCCCGCATCCTCCTCCTAACGACCACTCGCATCCTCCTCCTAACGACCACTTGCCCCTCGTCGCACGCTGTCGCCAGATGCCCCCCCATGGTGCGCCCCCGCATCCTCCTCCTGTTTTCGGAAGCCACTCCCTCCCGTGGACGCTTCTCCGCTCCCTCCTTTCTTCGGGCGGCCAGTTCGGCTCCTGCCTCGGTCGACGCTGGTCGCACCCTCATCGGCTTTAAATAAACGAAGTCTTAAAGTACCGTGTGCGTCTTTCGCTGCATTCAACACAGCGACCGGACACGACAGTGGCGACGAGAAAGTGGATTCGACCCGCGCTACGCAACGCTATTGACAAGCCATGGCTACGCGAGGGTTTCCCAATCAGATACCAGAGTTCAACGGCTCATCGTGGTCATCGTGGGTTGGACGCCTTCAGTTCTACTTTGAAGCTAACAACATCACAGACCCAGCCTTGAAGAGGGCCAACCTGCTGACGCTGTGCGGGGAGCAGACCTACGATACTGTCTGCGCCCTTATTCAGCCAAGCACACCAGCGGCAGTGTCTTACGACGACATCGTAAAAGCGCTGCAAAAGCACTACGACCCAAGGCCATCCGAGGTCTACAGCCGGGCTCGCTTCCAACGACGAGATCAACTGGGAGGAGAAACTGTGAGCGCCTACGTAGCCGCGCTCAAGAAGCTCGCTGCCGACTGCAATTTTGGAACGCTGTCGACAACAGCTACCGGGCAGGAGGGAGACGCAGCTTCTTCTACTAACACCACCATGCTTCCCTTGGACGTGATGTTACGCGACAGATTTGTGTGCGGACTGAGTGACGAGTCACTGCAGCAGCGCCTGTTCGCTGAGAAGGACCTCACATTCAGCAAAGCTTACGACATCGCCGTTCGAGCGGAGAGCGCCGGTCACCAGCAGAGAGGGATTCGCCGGAACACCGAGCCGGTACACCAGACAAGCAACCAGGTGCGCAAGCCTTCTGTTGTTGTAAAATCGGTCAAAAAGGCACAACGCTGCTGGCGGTGTGACGACCAACACAACCCCCAGGGATGTCGATTCCAGTCAGCCACGTGTAATTTTTGCCACAAGCGAGGGCATATCGAAAGAGCATGCATTACGAAACGGAGACTTGCCAAGATAAAGTCACCTTCCCAGCCTAATCACAGCGTCAACGCCTCAGAGAATACGCCGCTATCTGATCTCCATGGAACAACATCAGCAACACCATCTGTGTTGTACGACCTGAACACCATGAATCTCGGCACGCGACCGAAGATTTTTACAGAAGTAAGCGTACATCACCAGCTGATTAAGTTCGAGGTGGACTCCGGCGCAGCCTGTACTCTGATCAGTGAGGACACGTTCCGAACTTCATGGCCATCTGACGCACCCGCCCTGCAACAAGACGACACGCACCTGCGAACGTGGTCAGGACAGAATCTGCCACTATTGGGCTCTGCCAACGTGCAGGTTAACTACAACGGCCAGACCCATACGCTACCTCTGCTTGTTGTGAAGGGCACAGGATCAAGCCTTCTAGGGAGAAACTGGTTTTCTCCACTAGGCGTGATGATATGCGGCATACACCAGACGCCGAGCCAGAACATGGTTGAGCAACTTCAAGAGAAATACGAAAGAGTATTCTCGGAAGAGATTCCAGGAAACGAAGGGCCCCCGGTCACACTGGAGTTGTTGGACAACGCGCAACCCAAATTTCTGAAGGCCAGGCCGGTGCCGTTTGCTCTCCGAGATTCAGTTGAAAAAGAGTTGGACAAACTGGAGCAGCAAGGTGTCATCGAGCCGACGCAGCATTCAGAATGGGCCACACCACTTGTCGTAGTTCGCAAGAAGAACGGAACCATACGCCTCTGCGGAGACTACCGGAGCACCGTCAATCTTGCGACTAAAGCGTCCTCTTACCCGCTACCGACACCTGAAGAAGTATTCAGTGTACTGCGTGGCGCAAGAGTCTTCAGCACATTGGACCTCACCCAGGCGTATCAGCAGCTGAAGGTGAGCGAGTCAACTGCTGAATTATTGGCAATTAACACACTGAAAGGCTTGTACAAAGTCAAGCGACTGCCTTTTGGCGTAGCTGCAGCCCCGGCCATATTTCAAAAATTCATGGAGACAGTGCTTCAGGGCATCCCAGGAGTTTGTGTCTACCTTGACGATGTCATCATCAGTGGCACTTCCACTGAAGAGCATGCAGTGCGCCTAGAGCTCGTTCTCGAAAGGCTAGCAAACGCTAATTTGTGCATAAGCAAATCGAAGTGCTGTTTTGCGGTGCCAGAGGTGCAATTTCTGGGACACCGAATTAATGCGGAAGGCATTCACCCTACCGAGGACAAAGTGCGAGCGATCACAGAAGCACGAGCTCCAACAAACAAGCAGGAGCTACAGGCTTTTCTCGGACTCTTGACGTTCTACGACCGGTTCTTGGAACAAAGAGCTACCGTGGCCAACGACTTATACCAACTCCTTCGGAAAGATGTGACATGGACATGGTCGCCACGCCATCAGCGGTCATTCGATGCCCTGAAAGACCTGATTCGAAGATGTACAGTCCTCCGCCACTACGACGAAAGGAAGCCTCTGCTTTTGGCTTGCGACGCATCACCGTACGGAGTCGGCGCAGTTCTATCGCAAACTGACGAGCAAGGAAGGGAAGCTCCCATCGCCTTCGCCTCACGTACGTTGTCGCAAGCAGAACGCAACTACGCGCAACTTGACAAAGAAGGGCTAGCCATCGTCTACGCGGCGACACATTTTCACCAGTACATTGCCGGCCGGAAGGTGACCTTTATAACCGATCACCGACCGCTATTGGGCATTCTGGGACCACAAAGGCCTATGCCACCAACTTTGTCTCCGCGAATGACACGTTGGTGCATCAAACTCTCAGCGTACGACTACGCTCTGGTCTACCGCAATGGGAGTAAACATCAAAACGCCGATGCGCTAAGCCGTCTGCCACTAGACGCAACTGTTGACGAACCATTTCCACCAGGAGACGTTCTGATGTTCGAAGCACTGCCAGAACCTCCGCTTACAGCAGGCACAGTTGCAGCATCTACGCAGAAGTGCGCAGCTCTCCGGCTAGTTTACACAGCTGTTCAACAAGGCAACGTGCATAAACTCAAAGGGGACAACTTCGACGCTTACCGCAGGCGAGCTACAGAGTTGAGCACCCATCGCGGCTGCATCATATTTGGGTCCCGAGTTGTGATGCCGAGAGAACTACGCGCACAAGCTATGTCTCTCATCCACGCCGGACATCGGGGCATCGTTGCAATGAAAAAGTGTGCCAGAAGCTACATGTGGTGGCCTGGCGTTGACAACGACATCGAAACAGTGGTGCGAGAATGCAAGCCTTGCCAGAGCAGCCGGAGCGCCCCGCCGAAAGCTCCTGTCCCAGAATGGGAAAAGCCAGACACACCATGGCACACACTGCACATTGATTTTGCAGGACCAATTGAGGGCTGCACTTTCCTTGTGGTCGTGGATGCCTACACAAAGTGGCTTGAGATAAGGCAAATGGGACAGACGACTTCGGCAGCAGTCATTGACAACCTCCGATCACTATTTGCAACGTTCGGCCTGCCGCGCAAGGTAGTGTCGGACAACGGAACACCGTTTGTGTCTGCGGAGATCCTCAAGTTTTATCGCGACAACGGGATCTCATCAGTTACATCGGCCCCCTACCACCCAGCGACAAACGGACAAGCCGAGCGCTACGTAGCCGAGCTAAAACGCGCCCTTGAAAGAGATCAGACAGGCTCGCTGCAGCGCCGCCTTGCGCGCTTTCTCTTCAAGCAGCACACGACGGTTCAGAGCACAACAGGCGAGACCCCCTCGAAAATGATGTTCGAGCGTGAAATGCGAACCCAGCTCACAGCCATCCTCCCCGAGCCAAAGGCAGAGACGTTCCGGGAAGAAAAAGCAATTCCGCGCTGCGGCACGCTTAATGAGGGGCAGCGCGTCCTCGCCCGACAGTTTCTGAAAAAGCCACGCTGGGAGGAAGCTACAATTGTCAGACGCATAGGCCTGCGCTCTTGGCTCGTCAACATACATGGCACAGTAGCACGCCGACATCTCAACCAGCTGCGTAGATTTACGACGCCGTCTGAGAGCTGTCCGCCAGCGGAGAGAGCACGTGCACCATCTTCCCACATAGCCTGGCACCTCTTCCCGGAAGAAGAGACTTCGCCCAGGACAGACCTAGGAGACACAGCGAACAACAGCCAGCCTACAAGTGTTTCTCCCCCGAGCGCACAAAGCCAGCGCGCCTCCACGCGTGAGCGCCGACCCCCTGCACGATACCAGGCAACTTTCTAAGGGGGAAGGAAGTGTTGTGTCCCCTTATTGCTTTTGTGTGTGTGCGCCCCCGCATCCTCCTCCTAACGACCACTCGCATCCTCCTCCTAACGACCACTTGCCCCTCGTCGCACGCTGTCGCCAGATGCCCCCCCATGGTGCGCCCCCGCATCCGCCTCCTGTTTTGGGAAGCCACTCCCTCCCGTGGACGCTTCTCCGCTCCCTCCTTTCTTCGGGCGGCCAGTTCGGCTCCTGCCTCGGTCGACGCTGGTCGCACCCTCATCGGCTTTAAATAAACGAAGTCTTAAAGTACCGTGTGCGTCTTTCGCTGCATTCAACACAGCGACCGGACACGACAGTTACGTGGTCGCTATTGCGCTTCATGTGCTAGATATCTTACTGTGATCTTTTCTACTGCCTGTGCGTGATTACACGGATGTTAGGGCGTGTTGGCCTACATAAAGGCGGGTTTGGTGCGAAATAAAATTCAGTTGTAAGTTGGCGCTGGTCCTGTCGTGTTTGTCTCTTTTGTCCACGTCTTTTGCGCCATTTTCCTGTTGAAGTAGGCCTATAGGCTGCTTCGCATCGAAGCGGCAGGGGCCGGCGCTTCGGAAGTCGCCTGCGCTATGATTGAAGGCCTATTCTTCACTCCGCTTTACTGTCAACAGCATCATCTCACAATAAAATAATAGTATGGTCAATTGCTACGGCGCCTTCAGCAGCGGAGCTAGCGGGAGCCAGTCGAGCCGGACCCCGGCGTCGGGCCAGCGGCAGCTTCGAGGCGGTTCTCGCAACAAATTCGCTCGTACCACAGTTGTCACTTTTACCAGCAACTCGGTATTGACCAATGACCCAGAAAAATGGTATATTTTCTCATTTCCCTATCCTAGGGTTTATAATTTACGTCGAGAACACTCATTAGCTCGTTTTTATGACGCCGGCAGACGGGATCCAGGCTGGCCGGCCGGCAGGCTCGGCTTACTTCACGTTCGCACAAGAAAATACAAAACAGCCATGCTATCAGAAAGGGTGCTTGCTAGATTCTAGCAACGACAGCATGCCTGTGCTAGAGTGGAGCTTTCGGCAACGACATCGCCTGCGGCAACGCCGGGCGACGAACTGCGCGCTGGTCCCCGACTGCCCTAGTCGTCGCTATGCCTAGATGGTGAACAACTACAACGCGACTGATTTCGCACCGACGGCTAGCGCACCGGCACTGCTGATCGAGCGCCCGTATCCGGATCCACACGCATTTCGCCCTGCAGTGCGCCTGCTCGTAGTCGAGTCCGGTCCAAGTGTTGTTAGCCCTCCTTTATCGACAGTAGATTCGACCTGCAGGGTGATTCGGCAACGCGCACTGTCGACGGATCGCAGTGATACCGGCTTGTAGCTTCGCTGAGAGGTGCGGCCGGACGATAGGAGTCCAAAAGCCTTTCCGAAAATACGCCCGTAATGAGTCAGGTCCCTCGACCACTGCAAATTTTCCGCCATCGCTTTCACAAACGCAACCAGACATATGCCACAAGGTGGAAACTAGTGCGCGTCTTCCAGCCAAAGGTGCCCAAAATATGGCGCCCGGCGCCGACGAAAGTTGCTGATGAGGATGCCTGCCGAGTTGCCAGACTGAATTTTCTAAAGGGTCTATTTCATAAGATACGCAGCACGAAACTGGTGACGATGAGTTGGCGGTCATTCACGTTCACGCAACACATAAGAGGCATGCACAATAGTTAGAGACGCACATAGCTCAAGTGCTGCTATCAACTGACGTTTTCATTGTCAGAGAAATTAGCTATATTGATCCTCATCATCATCGGCCTGACTACGCCCACTGAAGGACAAAGGCCTCTCCCATGTCTCTCCAATTAAGCCTGTCCTTTGCCAGCTGCAGCCACCGTATCCCTGCAAACTTCTTAATCTCATCCGCCCACCTAACTTTTTGCCGACCGTTGTTACGCTTGCCTTCTCTAATAACAAAGTGACGAAAATCAAACCTGCTGCTCGCGCACAAAGCATTGTCATTTACTTTTACAAACAACCAAAACACTCATACTCAGCCTCACTCAAACACTCAGCCCCCTGCAACACCTTGCAAGCTAAGAAATCATCAAGAGCAAATACTTCGAGGCTCGCAGAATATTTCACGACACACGCGTCCGTATCTTTTTGATCAAGTACGTTCCGACGAACTCTCTACACCGGGTGTTTCAGCTGGAATTTTTGGCAATCTGGCCTTTTTGCGTCGCAAGAGCGTTTTCTCGGCATAGCATTATCAGCGGTGTACTGCATCGGAATACAGCTAATACGTGCTAACTATTAGGCTGGTTAACTAATATCGAATAGTTAAGTTTTTAACTGTTACTTTTGCTCTCCTTATTTATTCATGTCAGTTTTTAGAATTTCGAAAATGCAGTTACGCTCAGCGCTGTGGCCCAACAATTTTTGCCTACATCGCGACAAATTATATGCGCTTTCGAGAAGCTTGCAGGCAAAGCACCCCCCCCCCCCCCCCGGTGCACGTAATTGGTCGAAATAGCCAAAATTTGTTGGGCGATGGCGCCGAAGGTAACTGCGTTTTCGAATTTCTAAAGGCTTAATTGGATGTTCCTTGCGGTGGACTCCACGCCTCAGAATAAATAAGTAGACTAACGGTAATGGGCAAAGAGTTAACTATTTAATATTTTTAACCAGCTACATAACTGAAGACGCTATGCCGAAAACAGTGCTCTTCTAACTCGTAAAGCCTATTTTTAAGAATTGCAGAGTATCTTAGGTGAAACACCCGGTACATCGGGTTATTGTGGGTCCTCTGTCCTGTCTAAATGCGGGAAGCATTCTTTGCGTTCCCAGCTATGCAAGGCAAGGTTAGAAAACACTTGTTCTGCTTTCAAGCCGCCCCTTAAAGGGACAGTGAGGAGAGCTCTATTAATATTTTTTTAAAAGCAAAATCCGATAGTTCGGCATTTCATGGCTTTGTTGCCACTTGGCCGGCAGCGAAAGATGCATTTATTTCGAAGAAATTTGGATTCGAAGTTGAAAAAGTTTTTCCCGCCGCTCTGATTCAAACTTGAGACTCTCTTATGACGACACAGGACTAAGTGACGTGAAACATGACGTGCACATGACGTAACGCAGACTCCGTGATTTCTGACGGCCAGCAGTGCGGCCTAGCAGCAGCCGGAAAGAAAGCTACCGCCGGCCGCACGTTGAAGGCATCTATCGGCTATTGCGGCCGTCGCTACCGTCGCTTCGTTTACGTTTGCACCGGCGTTTTGCCAGCGTTACGATGTATCCCGTTCACGAAGTAGTCAACGAAGTTCTCGCAAATAGACACCTTTAGCATACCGTGTACGTTGTTACTGTTAGCGGAATACCGGGAGCCCGCGTAGCGCCATTGAGCAGGCGCTGATTGGTCCCGATGCTGCAGGCGCGCGCGTAGCTGCCGGGTACGTGGCGCCATCTGGCGACAATCAAGGAGATTTGCGCATGCATCGGCTGCGCCTCAGTGATTCGTGGCTTCTATTGCCCTACTGTTGTTAGAACCATTGGTTCTAGCAACACTGTTTTGTCCTATGACGTCATCACGCTTGTACTTGCGAGTTTGGCCTGTGGCGGCGCTACCTGTATTTTGGTTCTTGCTCTTTTCTACGTTACAAGAGCTTTTTTGTCAGTATGAATGGCGTTTTTGTAATCAGGAGCTGGTATTCTGTCGATACCAGCCAACTTCAATTTCTCCTCAGTGTCCCTTTAATATACCGGCCAGTCTGGCCGATGTAGATTTTGCCACATGAGAGGAAACTTCGTTCGGCAAACCTTTTTCCTGCACCCACACTCTCTTGTTTTTCTCGCACCGCGTTGCATACTGTGTCCAGCTTCTGGTGAGGAGGACTCGTACACTCAAGTACTGTGGGGATTGATGCCAGGATTCTTTCACGATGTGATTCGCGTCCTGAAAACCTCTGTCCCAAGGAGATGGCCCTATGAGCAATCACGTTTACGCCTTCTGTCCGTGTCTTAGAAGCGTCAGCGGCGAGGAGGTGTCGCGATGCTGAGGGACAACTGATCAGGAAGTGCAGTGCCAACACCCGTCCGGCTTTGCGTCCACGCTTAACCGACTAATCGGTGAATGATATCATAGGCGTCGCCTTTTGTTCTTTTTTTTATAGTTATCCGTCTAGTTCACAGCTTCAGAGGGAGAGCTTTGGGGAGCAAGTTCGTAGCGGCTGCTATGGCTTATACTTCGGCTGTTTACTTGAACCCGCGGGCTAAGCTTGCCGGATAAAAACGCAGTTCACCTATGAGGCAATATGCATGCTACATTTTGGCCTACTCCCAATTAGTCTACGAAATGGAACGTACTACATTATGTTCTGCCATTTCCTAGGTGCTCACTTTCCTATCCTAATGTTAAAGTGGCAACTTTAAGTCCCATATGTTGCGGGGGTTCTTACTAGGCTGCAGCCAACCCGTGGCAACAATGTTTTGGATTTGTTATTCACTAACCAACCATCGGCAGCTTGTTCTACCCTTGTAGTGCCCGGTATCAGTGATCACAGTTGTGTTTTAGCGGAAATGAACTTTCAGTATGTTAAACTTGAAGACTGTGGCAATCGGCGCATTTACAGTTACCGAAAGGCAAATTTCCCCGAGATAGCCTGGGCACTTGAATCCTATGTCGATGTGTACGAAACATTGTCTGATTCACTCAGCGTTGATGAGCTGTGGCGCACACTGACAGCCAAACTTTTTGATTTGCGTGAGCAGCATGTGCCGTCATGGGTGATGACGAAACGTCGCAGCAAAAGCAAGCCATGGTTCACAAAAGCGCTGCGCAGAGTCGTTGAAAAGAGGCAACAACTATATGCGCGCTTCAAAAGAAATCCGTCGGAAGATAACATGGATCAGTTAAAAAAGATTACAAAGGATATGAATGCTTCGGTCAAAGAGGCTAAATTTACCTACTTTCAGTCTTTCGACATGCGTATCCAGGATCGCCCTAAAGAATTTTGGCAGTACATAAAAAAAAACAGAAAGGATGAATTGTCTATCCCGCCACTCGATCACAACGGAAGTATCGTTCATGATAATCTGGAGAAAGCCAAGTGCTTTAACACGTTTTTCAGCTCAGTTTTTTCTGCTGAGGACAGCAATAGCCCTGCCGATTTTCGCCTTGCCTTGAACTGTACGGAACCCATGGAGAACATTGAATTTGATCAGCGAGGAATTGTGTCGCTCTTAGAACGCTTAAAAGATCACAGTGCCACCGGTCCGGACGGCTTACCCACGATCCTGCTCTCTTCTTGCGCTTTTGCGTTGTCAAGGTACCTTCAAATTCTTTTCACAAAGTCATTACAGGAAGGCTCCTTGCCTGATGAATGGAGGCTTGCTAATGTTGTACCTATACATAAATCGGGACCTAGGAATGTTGTTTCAAATTATCGACCAGTATCCTTGACCAGTGTATTATGCAAAGTTTTAGAGCATGTGTTTTATACTAGTATTATGAATCATCTTAGTATACATTCATTATTAAATACTAATCAACATGGCTTTCGCAGTGGTTACTCGTGTGTCACCCAGCTTACCGAATTTGTACATGACCTGTCAAGTGCTTTAGATAAGGGATATTCTGTTGACTGTATTTTTCTAGATTTTAAGAAGGCCTTTGACGTTGTATCACATTCCTTATTAATACAAAAATTATACTGGTACAACATAAATGAGAACGTTATTAGGTGGATAAAGGAATATTTGAGCGTTAGGCGTCAATGTGTTGTTGTCAACGGGAAACAATCGCATGAGGTGGCTGTAACATCAGGGGTGCCTCAGGGATCCGTCTTGGGCCCATTACTGTTCATAATTTACATGAATGACATCTTTTCAGGTATTTCTTCATACATGCGTCTTTTTGCGGACGATTGTGTATTGTATAGAATTATTAACGATCAAAGTGACTGCGATGCATTACAACAGGATTTGTGTAAAGTGGCCCAGTGGTGTGAGAACTGGAGAATGCATATTAACTTACAAAAATCTGTACATATGTGTTTCACTAAAAAGAAGGTTCCCCATATTTTCACTTATAACATAAATAATAGCAGACTGCTTTCAGTGTTGGAATTTAAATATCTTGGTGTATATTTAACAAGTTCAATGTCTTGGCATCGTCACGTGCATTTCGTTACTGCCAAAGCCTGTCGTGTTTTAGGTTTCCTGCGACGTAACGCTAAACTTTTCCCTTTAAAGACTAAAGAACTGCTGTATAATACAAACGTTAGAAGCATACTTGAGTATGCTTGCACAGTCTGGGATCCGAAAACCTTGCTTGACGTTCAAAAGCTAGAAAGAGTTCAGAATTTGGCCGTTCGTTTTGTTTTCAAACTATGGGCGATATTTTAGTGTAACGAGCGCGAAAAAATCTTTGGGTTGGGACTCACTTCAAAAACGTAGGAAAGTACTGCGTTTAAAATTATTTCATAATATATTTCATTCTAGAACTGGAATAGACAGAACCAAATATATAGCCAACCCTGATTACGTGTCTTTACGTAGAGATCATTCACTTAAAGTTAAAGAATACAGGTGCCGGACTGACCTTTTTAAAATGTCTTTTTTCCCCAAAACGGTTTCGGAATGGAACAAGCTGCCTGAGGAAGTAGCGTCCATATTATCAAATGATTCATTTTCTTCCATGCTGTGACATTTTTTTGTGTATAATAATTCCGTGTTCTTTCTATCTCATTGTTATCTTTTTTTTTGTAACCACCTGCACGCGGTGGCATTTGTGTACTTTTTCTTCTACCCCCCCACTGTAATGCCAGCCAATGGCGCTGTGGGTATGATGATAAATAAATAAATAAATAAATAAATAATAAATAGGCCGCTGAGCCCTTTTTGAGGTCTAGGCCGTGAACTTCGAGCCCCGGCATCGCACATCCGCGCGGCGCAGCGGAAATGCGAATGATGACACAACACAGAACAGGACGATTTGCCCGGAGCCAAACGTTTATTGGTTTCTCCCTAATCGCTGGCTGCTTGACCTTCGACCCTTGCAGTCTGGCTTGGTAGTGCGGCTGACGGGGAAAGATGGCGACAACCAAGAGGGAAAGAATGGAAGGTATTCACCTGACGTCCTCTCGCTGTCGCGGCCCGCTGTTTTCTCCCTCCGGCCGCAGCCGTTCCCCGCCGGTCTCGGCGCACTTGCCCGTTGTCACTTTCAGCCCTTTGGCGACCGCTGCGGCGGCGCCTGGCGGTGCGCGCTTCCGACCGGTTTGGGGAAGAGGGCAGCGCAGCGATCTCGAGCAAGCCAGGGGAGGATACGGCATTCCGAAATTCCCACTATGTCTTGTGTGAAATACCTATCACTGGCATAATGGCAACACTAAGTAGTGGCAAGATCGTTTGTATTCAGTAGCCATGACATTGCGAAGTTCCTCCCCGGGGATGCGGGGCACAATATCTTTCGCGCCTGGACCCTTCGGGTCGCGGACAATGGATGATTTGCAGCATATCTTGCATAAAAGGAATATTGAGCGTCAACCGTTTTTAAACGCTTTTAATTTATTTATTATTTATTTTATTTATTCAATAAACCCCTAAAGGCCCTCAGTCGAGGGTATTACATAGGGGGGAGCAAAGACACACAACACAAAATAATATTGAGCAAGCGCCAATGTGCTATACATAAGAACAGAAAGCACATGTAGAAAACAAGAAATAAACAAAAACCTGTAGTATACATTGTAATGTACACAAAAAAAAGAACAGATAGTGTTTTAAAGGCATAACAACCGCAGGAACAAAACAAAATAACAAAAAAGCTGAATGCAGCATGTGGTACAATCAATTAGTGAAGCTAAACAGACATTTGGGTAAGAAGGTCCTGAAACTTATTAAGATCCCGTTCAGAAGCGATGTGTGATGGAAGATTATTCCAGTCGACTATAGTGCGTGGTATGGAAGAGTTAGCAAACGAAGAAGTGTGGCATGATATGCGTTTAACTTTCAGCGGGTGGTCGCGACGTGGAAAAAAAGATTCAGGTGATTGAAAAAAATCGTCATGGAGCAGAACATGATGGTAAAGTTTATGGAAAAGGGTCAAGCGTGATAGTTTGCGGCGATGTGATAACGTATCAAGTTCGGCGCGAGCCTTTAGTGCGGTGACGCTAGTATGACGAGAATAATCAGAAAAGATGAATCTAACGGCACGGTTTTGCAAAGATTCCAAGTCATCAATAAGGTATGCTTGATCCGGGTCCCAGATGGCCGACGCATATTCGATTTTAGGCCGTATTAAGGTAGCATATGCTAGTTTTTTCAGGTGGAAAGGCGCTTGTTTAAGGTTACGTTTTAGAAGACCCAGAGAGCGGTTAGCAGCTGCAAGAATATGGCTAAGATGGTAATTCCATGTTAAATTAGACTGAAGGTGTAGTCCCAAATACTTGTAGGAAGTAGAAAGTTCAACCGGGTTATTAAGGAGAGTGTAAGATGTTGGGATGCGACAAGACTTGCGAGTGAAAGAGACAAGTTTAGTTTTAGAGGAATTAAGGGTCATTAACCAAGAAGAACACCACTTACTAATGGAATCTAAATCAGTTTGCAAAGATTGGCGGTCAGAGTCGTTCGAAATGCTACGGTATATAACACAATCATCAGCGAATAATCTGATTTTGGATGATACGCAGGCGGGTAAGTCATTTATGAAGATTAGAAAAAGTAAAGGACCCAAAACTCTACCCTGGGGAACACCGGACGAAACGGGTGAGGAGGACGAAAGATGATTATTGACAGAAATGAACTGAGATCGGCATGCAAGAAAAGCTTTAACCCAGGCAATAACATCGGAATGAATGTTCAAGTGGGTAAGTTTGAGCAAAAGTCTGTAATGGGGGACCCGGTCAAATACTTTAGAAAAGTCAAGGAATAACGCATCGACTTGTTTGCCTGCGTCTATTGATGAAAAGAGGTCGTAAGTGAAGGCGGAAGGTTGAGTGTCACATGAGAAACCCCTTCGAAATCCATGCTGGTATTTGAATATGATGTTGTAGTGCTCAAGATAGCTGATAATATTAGTGTAAACAACATGTTCCATTAGCTTAGATATGGAGCTAGTTAAAGATATTGGACGATAGTTTAGAGGATTAGAGTGGTCACCAGATTTGAATATGGGTATTACTTTAGCTACGCACCAATCGCTAGGAATCGATCCAGTTGATAATGACTGAGAAAAGAGTGATGACAATACTGGATAAATGCTCTCAGAAATGTTTTTAAGAATCTTGTTGTTAAAGCCCAGAGGATCAGAGCTAGAAGTTAGTTTAACATTATTCAGGAGGGATTCAATTCCTTCGTCATTAATAACTAATTTGGGCATAGAAACCTCAAGAAATTGATCTAGGATGGGAGCTGTAGCGATGTCTTCTAAAGTAAATACGGATGAAAATGCTGAAAGAAACATCTGAGCACATTCGGATGCAGGAATTGGACTGTTATTCGAGTCAGTGAGGATAATGTCATCAGAGCTGCGGGGATTAATAACGCGCCAGAATCTACGTGGGTTATTGGTGATGATTGTTGGCAAAACATTGCTGAAGAATTCCCTGCGGGTTTTTTTTAGTAATACTTGGTATTCTTTATCGCTTTGCTTATACCTTTCAAGGGAATGAGTAGTTCGATGCGCTTTGGCTTGTCTGTACAGACGTTTTTTCTTATTATTAGCTCTACGAAGCCTGAGATCAAACCAGGGTACACTTGGGTTGCACTTTATCGATATAAGAGGAATGCAATCATTGATGAGGTTAGTAAGTGTAGTTTTGAACAACATCCAGTTTTCCTCAACAGAATGAGAGAATGGTCCGTTTATTAGCCAAGGCTCCTAACAGAGCTTGCTCTTAACACTGTTTTTTTTTCTTTGCCAGATTGAAAAATATCTCAAGTTTATACAATGACTGTCCACCTGCCTTATTCATTGGCTAGACAGAAAGAAAAACAAAAAACATACGAATTTATGAGGCAGAGCAGTTCCTGGTAACCCACTGAACACAAAGACCAGACCTTCTCAGCTACAGTTTTATGTAATGGTATTTTGGGGCCCCAAGCAACCAATGGCTACCCACATTGGGGGGGCTCCGGATTAATTGATGTTTCGACCGTGCACTGGTATCGTGCTGCACACATTAGGCGTTAAGACCGCAGCGGTGGCCTAGTCGGATGCGGGAGATCCCCAGTGTACCCACAGGGTATACAATGAGCACAAGCTTTCCCCTGCCTGCGCTCGGCTTCTTTGCTTGCGACCTCATCTTCAGTAGAAGGAACAACCTTGTGCGATGACACACTGGCCACAGGTGCCCTTGCGGCATAAAAATTCATCATCAGGAACATTGGCGTTAAGTTTATTGCTGATTTTTCATTACATTAAAGATGGTATTGACACTGTTAATATTACTATTACTGTCATTACAGCCTACAAACAGAGCTTTTCGTGAGGAAGCTTCGTCTAGTTCTTCCACACCTTCCCTCGTAAATGCCAGAAGCTTCAAGTCCGGCCTCGTCTTGCTGCTGAAACTTCTGCATGCCTTGATATTTTTTTCGAACCTGTAGCGTGAAATGTTGCCTCAGAACGCCGCCGAAAGCCATCAGAATATGGCCCATTTTTCTGCATCACTATTTGTTCTCGGGGCTGCAACTCACATGTACGACATCTAATCACAAGACCTCCGGCTGTTTCCACACTCGCTTTACTCTTTTGAGCCTGAATTTGTGAAAGTACATCTTTGCGCTGACTAGACAGAGCCTGGTGACTTGTTTCAGCAATCTCGTTCACTGCAGTTTTCCCGCTCTTAGCTGCTTGACTGTGCGTCCGCTCATGATCTGCTACGTCAGTGCTTCTTTTGTCCATTCTTCAATTCTCCCACTTTGACTTTGTTTTAATTTTTTGCCGTAATTTTGTGACCGGCTCTTGGCTGTTTTCGGCTGGGTCGTATTATTCTCAAATTATATTTCTCATATCGACTCAATGTATTGCATTTCATTTACAGTGTACTTCTCCTGTTGATTCTTTTCTTGCTCCTTCTGTAATGCGCGACCCAAGAGGAGCGTGGCTTGATCGATCATTATATTTCAAATTAAATCAAGTCTATTGCCGATCATGTCAAAGTTTGTTGCATCGATTATGTACAGAAACAAGTCCCAGAGTCAGCGACTGTATCGGGCCTCATTTAGGGCAGCCCTGCGAAGCGCTTCCAATAGCCATTGTTCAGCCCCCGCAAAAAGGGGGTAGTGAGGACGAATCGGGAAAAGCAACTCCGTCTTGCTGAAGCTTGGGCACGTCTTGATACCTTGTCCTCCCTGGCGGCCGAAGCTGCGTCGGCCACCATCGTCTTCCGACGCACTTCCATCAGCCGGCCGGCCGTAATTTACCGGTGGCAAATCGAAGCGAGACGCCGGACCATGGGCCGACAGGGGCGGAGATCGCGCTTCCTTCCTGTTTTCTGCGCCTCTGATTCTTGTTGTGCATCCTTCCGCGTGGCGTCTACGGCGGCTCGGCCCCGTTATCGCGTTTGCTCCGCTCCAAGGGTGTGAAGCGGGCCACTTACTCGTCGGCCACACACGAACAGGTGTGGGCAGCCAAGACTGCTCGTCCTGTGCTTGCCGTGTAGAGATTGCGATCGAAGCGACTTGGAGGGGGAGAAGGAGGGAACATGATTGCGCCCCTCGCCACAGTGAAGGGCGACGTGGATAATGCGTCTGTTCGTATCGGTCTCCGCTCTCTTGCGTGCGTGTTCTTGTGGGTTCTTCGATGTTCCTCGGCCCTGTTTATTTCTCTGCCTGAAGGGTGGGGTGCCTCATCAAAGAATTACGCACAAGTTGCGTGCACCACGGGAGAAACTTCTATGGCATCGGTACCATGCAGCGCCAGGGTTGCGTGCCGTGGTGTGCTCGTCTGTCAACGCAAGGCGCATCGCCGCTTTTCCTCCTTTATTTGGCCACCCGACACGGGAGATGTGTGCGTCTGCAGCCCACCAGCC